>NW_028157426.1:104694-189694 GCF_964263955.1 Coregonus lavaretus
TGTTGTGTATGTCTGTGGTTGTGTGTTTTTGTGTATGTGTGTGTGTGTGATCCTGTTATTTACCCTCACGGCTGAGTGACAGTGGCCGTTGGCATGGCGATGGGGTGTTTACGTCTCATTGGGCTGCAATACGATCAAATACTGTTCTAATACATGACCCTGACACAGTGTGTGTGTGGAGGGTCTGTATTTAGCCTGATGTTTTCCAACCTCTTCTTTAGTAAGATTAGATATAGTGTTCTTACAGTCACACTCGCACAGTGTTATAGAGTCATATCTCTCTCTCTCTCTCTCTCTCTCTCTCTCTCTCCTCTCTCTCTCTCTCTCTCTCTCTCTCTCTCTCTCTCTCTCTCTCTCTCTCTCTCTCTCTCTGTCTCTCTCTCTCAATTCAATTTCAATTTAAGGGGCTTTATTGACATGGGAAACATATGTTTACATTGCCAAAGCAAATGAAATAGATAATAAACAAATGTGAAATAAACAATAAAAAATTAACAGTAAACATTACACTCACATAAGTTCCAAAATAATAAAGACATTTAAAATGTCATATTATGTGCAAATAGTTAAAGTACAAAAGGGAAAATAAATTTACATAAATATGGGTTGTATTTACAATGGAGTTTGTTCTTCACTCGTTGCCCTTTTCTCATGGCAACAGGTCACACATCTTGCTGCTGGGATGGCACACTGTGGTATTTCACCCAATAGATATGGGAGTTTATCAAATGTGATTTGTTTTCGAATTCTTTGTGGTCATACATTTGGCAGGAAGTTAGGAAGTGCAGCTCAGTTTCCACCTCATTTTTTGGGCAGTGTGCACATCCCCTCTCTCTCTCTCTCTCCTCTCTCTCTCTCTCTCTTTCTCTCTCTCTCTCTCTCTCTCTCTCTCTCTCTCTCTCTCTCTCTCTCTCTCTCTCTCTCGCTCTCTCTCTCTTTCTCTCTCTCTCTCTCTCTCTGTGTAATGACTATGTCGTCTTCTGTACTGATTTGATCTGTTCTGATGTTCTGTTTTTCACGGCCTGAGCAGCGGTCAGCCACTTCAGTCTTATTTTCCTTGTGTGTGTGCGCGTGGTGTGTGTGTGGTGTGTGTGTCTGGGCAGAAATGGATCTGTCAGATCTGAGAGTAATCATGTGGAACACGGCAGAGACCCAGTGGATTAAGAAACTCAGACCAAATATAGCCTGGAATACTGCTGCTGGGGTCAGGACTGTGTGTGTGTGTGCCTTTGTGTTTGTGTGTGTGGGAGTGTGCATGTGTGCATGCATCTTTGTGTGTGAGTGTGTGAGTGTGTGTGTGTGTGTGAGTGTGAGTGTGAGTGTGAGTGTGAGTGTGAGTGTGAGTGTGAGTGTGTGTGAGTGTGAGTGTGAGTGTGAGTGTGAGTGTGAGTGTGAGTGTGAGTGTGAGTGTGAGTGTGTGTGTGTGTGTGTGTGTGTGTGTGTGTGTGTGTGTGTGTGTGTGTGTGTGTGTGTGTGTGTGTGTGTGTGTGTGTGTGTGTGTGTGTGCGTGCGTGCGTGCACACGTGCATGTGCGTGCGTGCATGCATGTGTGTGTTGTTGGCCTTGTGAGACCTTGTGATAGCCAGGTCAGTCCAGGGACAGCCTGTTTTTTGTGAAGATGATGAAGATGATGGTGAGTATAACATGTCTTATGATGAGCTACCTTATGATGCCATGGTTCAGGAGAAACACATACAGTCCCTGTTTTTATGGATATGTCAACTTGTTCTGCTTCTGATTCAGTCAGACACAGCTGTTACAAACTAACATTCTTTCAGGAGCCTGATTCACATCAAAATGGTCTAACCTGAAATGGACACGATAACAAATTAACATTTTGAAGCAATTGTGAGCGGGCTCTACTTTACTCTAATTAAAAGGACCCTTTAATGTTGACATAACAGTGGATCCGTTTCACATTTTCCATAACAATTATGATAACAGTTAGCTTAAAGGTTAGCATAACAGTTAGCATAAAATGTAGCATAACAGTTAGCAAAACATTATCGTAACTTCTCCTTATGACCCAGAGAGATGAGATAAGAGCAGGACAATGTTTATGTTTTTCACTAATCCATCTAATCAACCAGTTAACATTACATGTACATTTACACTTGTTTACATTATACATGTTTAATTAGATCCTTGATTAAAGATGGTCAGAGATTATTTACTATCATCAATATTAATGATGAATTATGTTTGGATATTATCTCTGGATTAATTATAGTTGTAAATATTTGTTTATTTGATTTGGTATTTTAATAGCTGCACAACCGTGACTGTGTAAACACTTGAATGAATTAGAAGTCTATTGAAAGCCCCATTTGATCTACTGGAACATGATTGGTTTTGTCATTGAGTTAAAAAAAAAATAGTTTTATGAGTCATAGTTCGTTGTATGTCTATCTATTTCTATCTCTGGTGACACTGTGATGAGGTGTGAATAAAGGAGTCAGGCGCAGGAGGTAAAACACTGAAGTCCAGAGTTTATTCCGTTTACATAAATAAAACGCTCCCAGCGTGAAAACGAAACTAATACAAGGGAAAATATTCCACCTTGGCAAGTACAAATAGAAGAGTAGCTCAACCAAGCTACTCGCTCTCACAATAAACAATCATTCACAAAGACAAGGGGAACAGAGGGAACACTTATACACATACAAATTAGGGGAATGAGCACCAGGTGTGTGTGATTGACAAGACATGACAAGTGGAGTGATGAGAATGGGATCGGCAGTAGCTAGTAAACCGGTGACGACGAACGCCGAAACCTGCCCGAACAAGGAGGGGAGACAGCCTCGGCGGAAGTTGTGACAGACACACAATCAAGCCCTCACAGTATACCCCATCGCTCTCTCTCTCTCGCTCTCTCTCTCTCTCTCTCTCTCTCTCTCTCTCTCTCTCCTCTTCCATCCACCCTTTCCTCTCTCTCTCTCTTTATCTCTCTTCCTCTCTCTCTTCCTCTTTCTTTCTCTCTCTCTCTCTCTCTCTCTCTCTCTCTCTCGCTCTCTCTCTCTCTCTCTCTCTCTCTCTCTCTCTCTCTTATCTCTCTCTTCTCTCTCTCTCTCTCTCTCTCTCTCTCTCTCTCTCTCTCTCTCTCTCTCTCTCTCTCTCTCTCTCTCTCTCTCTCTCTCTCTCTCTCTCTCTCTCTCTCTCTCTCTCTCTCTCTCTCTCTATCTCTCAGGTTCTAATTAACACTTGTGCAGAGTTTTCCAGCAGAGAAGAGGAGACTAGAGAGATCAGGGTAGAAGAGGAGACTAGAGAGATCAGGGTAGAAGAGGAGACTAGAGAGATCAGGGTAGAAGAGGAGACTAGAGAGATCAGGGTAGAAGAGGAGAATAAAATAGCCAGGTCACCCATGATACAAGTCAGTATTCGACGTCCATCCATGTCTGAGGACGTCAAGAGATGACGTGGAAACTGGCCACTAGGGGAAACAGTGAGCGCTTTTACTGTCAAGTAGGTTTCGGTTTTGCTAGAGTGTTGTGGACGGGGATGGTCGATTCCAAAAGTTCTAATCCAGCGAAATAGATTTTTGTTTTAAAACGTATCCCAAACCTTAACCCTAACTTTAAAAACGTTTGGAACAACTTTGAAATTTGACTTTAGAGAAACATGGATGAACGTCTAATTCTGATGTGAGACTGTGAGAGCTAGTTGGAATAGACAGATCAGGGTAGAAGAGAATAATATACTGATCAGGAAGAGGACAGGAGGAGAAAGAAAGGGTTTCTCAAACTCGGTCCTCGGGACCCCAAGGGGTACACATTTAGGTTTTTGCCCTAGCAGTACACAGCTGATTCAAATAATCAGCTAACCATCAAGCTTTTATCATTTGAATCAGCTGTGTAATGCTAGAGCAAAAACCAAAACATGTACCCCTTGGGGTCCTGAGGACCGAGTTTGGGAAACGCTGCATAATGTCTCTTCTCAGGATGGGGCTTCTCTCTGGAGACACGGAACTGTGGCATACAATGGCACACATACACACACACACACACCCTGTGGAGTCTCGAGTGAAAGCCCTCTCCTCAGGCAGCCTTTTAATAAGCCCTGTCCTGCCCCCGATCTGCCCCCCCACACGCATGCATACACACATAAAGCACACACACAGAGACACACACACACACACACAGACACGGAGCCCCTGTGTATTTCTGTCACTCTACCATAGCTCAGAGGGAGCAGCTCTGGTCTCTGAAGGCCTCCTGGGGCTAGTAGCCAGACTGCTGCCTGTTGACCATGCATACACACAGACTGGGGAGAGTCAGCACAACAAGACGCTGAGGGAGACCTGCTACTCATAGCATGTGTGTGTCTATATATTTATATGCCATTTAGCAGACTTTAGTCTCCACAGCAACTTACAGTATAGTGAGTATCTGCATTTTATCCTTGCAGGCATTGAAACCACAACCTTGGCATTGCTTGCGCCACACTTTTACCAACTTAGATGTTGACGTGGTTTATCTGAATGGTGATTCTGATGACTCTGCCTACTGCTGGACAGGGTGGGGCTGTTGTGTAAGAGCCTTGCACCACCCCCCCCCCCCCCCTCTCTCTCTCTCTCTCTCTCTCTCTCTCTCTCTCTCTCTCTCTCTCTCTCTCTCTCTCTCTCTCTCTCTCTTCCTCCTTTTCTCATTTACTCCTCTTCTTTCATTCTCTCCCTTCCCTTGGAGGTGATCCTCCACAGAACAACAGGGCTGTGTTCACTGTGGAGGGGGATGAGGAGAGAGGAGGTGGGAGAGAGAGAGAGAGGGGAGGGGAGATGGAACGAGAGGTGGTGGCAGAGAGACAGGAGGAGAGAGAGGGATGGAAGAGAGAGAAGGGTGGGGTAGGAAAAGGGAGAGAGAGAATATAGATCTGTATGTGTTGGTTACTTCTCACCACCACTTTATCAGACATCAGCATTCATCTAGTTTCTTCACTCAGTAATGCACAGGCTGGGGGAGGGTTTGTGTGTGTGTGTTCCTGTGTGTGTGTGTGTATATGTGTGTGTGAGTGTGTTTGTGTGTGTGTGTTCCTGCATGTTGGTGTGTGTGTGTGTGTGTGCGCACAAGCATGTGTGTGTGTGTAGATTATAAAACCATTGATCTGTATGGTAGACTAATCAGGTCTGACTCTAACCCAGCTCAGTAACTCCATGTTGTTAGTCCCAGCATCACACTGTAGGGTTGTGTTCCAAATAGCACCCTATTCCCTAGTGCACTACTTTTGACTAGGGTCCAATGGGCTCTGGTCGAACGTAGTGCACTATGTAGGGAATAGGGTGATATTTGGGACCTGGGTAGCTCTGTTCTATTAGGCCCACTAACTAACAGAGTTAATACTGAGGAAACACACAGCGGTCACATCTGTCCTATTAGACTGTTATAGCACACTGATTAAAACACACCTATTGATTAACAGAGAATTGTTACATCATTGTTTCTGTTTCAGGGCTTCTATATATTTGATTCATCCAGTAAGCAGAATCTACTGTATGTATGTTGTATGTACTGTATGTTGGAATCGTGTATGTCAGAAGAATAGTCAATAGTGTGTCAGAATAATGTATGTCAGAATAGTATATTCCAGCATAATGTATGTCAGAATAGTATATTCCAGGATAATGTATGTCAGAATAGTATATTCCAGGATAATGTATGTCAGAATAGTGTATTTCAGGATAATGTATGTCAGAATAGTATATTCCAGGATAATGTATGTCAGAATAGTGTATTCCAGGATAATGTATGTCAGAATAGTGTATTCCAGGATAATGTATGTCTGAATAGTGTATGTCAGAATAGTGTATTCCAGGCTAATGTACACTGAGTGTACAAAACATTACATTGTCCTGGAATACACTATTCAAACAAACACTATTCAGACAAACATTAAACATGCTCTTTCCATGACATAGACTGACCTGGTGAATCCAGGTGAAAGCTATGATCCCTTATGGATGTCACATGTTAAATCCACTTTGATCAGTGTAGATGATGGGGAGGAGACAGGTTAAATAAGGATGTTTAAGCCTTGAGACAATTGAGACATGGATTGTGTATGTGTGCCCTTCAGAGGGTGTATGGGCAAGACAAAATATTTAATTGCCTTTGAACAGGGTATGGTAGTAGGTGCCAGGCGCACTGGTTTGAGTGTGTCAAGAACTGCAACGCTGCTGGGTTTTTCACACTCAACAGTTTCTCGTGTGTTTCAAGAATGGTCCACCAATGTTCCTAATGTTTTGTCCACTCAGTGTATATCTGAATAGTGTATTCCAGGATAATGTATGTCTGAATAGTGTATGTCTAAATAGTGAATGTCTGAATAGTAAATATCTGAATAGTGAATTTCTGAATAGTGTGTGTCTGAATAGTGTATGTCTGAATAGTGAATTTCTGAATAGTGAATGTCTGAATAGTGAATGTCTGAATAGTGTATGTCTGAATAGTGTATGTCTGAATAGTGAATGTCTGAATAGTGTATGTCTGAATAGTGTATGTCTGAATAGTGTATGTCTGAATAGTGAATGTCTGAATAGTGAATGTCTGAATAATGAATGTCTGAATAGTGTATATCTGAATAGTGTATGTCTGAATAGTGTATGTCTGAATAGTGTATGTCTGAATAGTGTATGTCTGAATAGTGAATGTCTGAATAGTGTATGTCTGAATAGTGTATGTCTGAATAGTGAATGTCTGAATAGTGTATGTCTGAATAGTGTATGTCTGAATAGTGCATGTCTGAATAGTGCATGTCTGAATAGTAAATGTCTGAATAGTAAATGTCTGAATAATGAATGTCTGAATAGTGAATGTCTGAATAGTGTATGTCTGAATAGTGTATGTCTGAATAGTGAATGACTGAATAGTGTATGTCTGAATAGTGTATGTCTGAATAGTGAATGTCTGAATAGTGAATGTCTGAATAGTAAATGTCTGAATAGTAAATGTCTGAATAATGAATGTCTGAATAGTGTATGTCTGAATAGTGTATGTCTGAATAGTGTATATCTGAATAGTGTATGTCTGAATAGTGAATGTCTGAATAGTGTATGTCTGAATAGTGTGTGTCTGAATAGTGTATGTCTGAATAGTGTGTGTCTGAATAGTGTATGTCTGAATAGTGAATGTCTGAATAGTGTATGTCTGAATAGTGAATGTCTGAATAGTGTGTGTCTGAATAGTGTATGTCTGAATAGTGCATGTCTGAATAGTGTATGTCTGAATAGTGAATGTCTGAATAGTGAATGTCTGAATAGTGTATGTCTGAATAGTGTATGTCTGAATAGTGTATGTCTGAATAGTGTATATCTGAATAGTGTATGTCTGAATAGTGAATGTCTGAATAGTAAATGTCTGAATAGTGTATGTCTGAATAGTGAATGTCTGAATAGTGTATATCTGAATAGTGTATGTCTGAATAGTGTATGTCTGAATAGTGAATGTCTGAATAGTGTATATCTGAATAGTGTATATCTGAATAGTGAATGTCTGAATAGTGAATGTCTGAATAGTGTATGTCTGAATAGTGTATGTCTGAATAGTGTATGTCTGAATAGTGAATGTCTGAATAGTGAATGTCTGAATAGTGTATGTCTGAATAGTGTATGTCTGAATAGTGAATGTCTGAATAGTGTGTGTCTGAATAGTGTATGTCTGAATAGTGTATGTCTGAATAGTGTATGTCTGAATAGTGTATGTCTGAATAGTGTATGTCTGAATAGTGTATGTCTGAATAGTGTATGTCTGAATAGTGAATGTCTGAATAGTGTATGTCTGAATAGTGTATGTCTGAATAGTGTATGTCTGAATAGTGAATGTCTGAATAGTGTGTGTCTGAATAGTGTATGTCTGAATAGTGTATGTCTGAATAGTGTATATCTGAATAGTGTATGTCTGAATAGTGAAGGTCTGAATTGTGTATGTCTGAATAGTGTATGTCTGAATTGTGTATGTCTGAATAGTGTATGTCTGAATAGTGTATGTCTGAATAGTGTGTGTCTGAAGTGAAGGGATAGGCAGTTCTGCTGTGGACTCAGTCAGTACTCATCATAATCACTACTGTCTGGTTGTCTGGATCTGGTTTGATGTGTCATGGTACTGCTCTTCAGATGTGGCTGAACATTTTATTCTACAACATCCCAATTATACAGACGTGTTGGCACATGACCAGTAAACCAACTGTGTGTATGCTGCCAGTTCCTGAGGCCATCGGGGGCTTTCCCAGGGCTTAGAGCGTCACAGGTGAGGAGGAGGAGATCTGTCAGGTCTCGGTGCCCTGGGGGGAGGGTGTGTTTTCAGGGTGTGTGTTGTGGGGACGTTGTGTGGTATAACATAAAGCATTAAACTCTGTGGCTGGTTTAGTCAAGGAACCAACCTACTCCTTAGTGGCCCTTTGCAGTTTCCATTGTGGGAAAATCAATAAGGAGTTAGAGGAAAACAGTGTGTGTGTGTGTCTGTGTGTCTCTGTGACTGTATGTGTCTGTGTGTGTGTGTGTGTGTGTGTGTGTGTGTGTGAGAGCAGAGTCAAGGAACGTACTAGCCTGGCTACCCCCCACTGAGGGGCTTTCCCAATTCCCACCTGCCCCACCGCCCTCCCTCCCCCCTCCCTCCCTCCCTCCCCACATGCACCTCCCTCTCCACACGCACCTCTTCCCAGGTGTATGCTGACTCACTGTCTCTGATAGGCATGCTGCTGCTTGTCCCATCACACACACCAACACACACACACAGATGAGAGGTGACAGGTAAGCAGGTTTAGCTGCAGGTATTGGACCAGGAACACTGCTGTGTGTTTCATATTAAAGACACACATTAAACAGAACTCTGGCTCCCCTCTACACTTCTCACATCAATCCACCTCTCCCCTCATCCCGCTCTGCCCCTTCAATCCTGCCCACCCTCCACTCGTCTCATCCTTTCCCTCGACCCTCTTCTACTCCCATCAATCCACCTCAACCCTCCTCTTCATCTCTCCACCTTTCCTCAACCCTCTTCTGTTTCACCTGTCTCCACCTCTCCACCTCTCCTCAACCCTATTCTGTTCCACCTGTCTCCACCTCTCCACCTCTCCTCAACCCTCTTCTGTTCCACCTGTCTCCACCTCTCCACCTCTCCACCTCTCCTCAACCCTCTTCTGTTCCACCTGTCTCCACCTCTCCACCTCTCCACCTCTCCACCTCTCCTCAACCCTCTTCTGTTCCACCTGTCTCCACCTCTCCTCAACCCTCTTCTGTTCCACCTCTCCACCTCTCCTCAACCCTCTTCTGTTCCACCTGTCTCCACCTCTCCTCAACCCTCTTCTGTTCCACCTGTCTCCACCTCTCCACCTCTCCTCAACCCTCTTCTGTTCCTCCCTACCCGTCTCTCATCTACACGTTCTCTCATCTCCCATTCTCTACCCAGCTCCCCCTCTGGTCTCTCCCTCTCCACCTCTCTGTAATCCTCCTCTCTCTCCCTCCCCACCCACCTCTCCCCTCCTCCTTTCCTCCTCTCCACTCAATCCACTTCTCTACCCTCCTCACGCTCCTCCACACCTCTCCCCTCCTCTCTCCTCTCCTCATCTGTGAGACACTATAGTTAGTCCAGTAGTCACCTGCTGAGGCCAGCAGTGTGCTGGCCTCAGCAGGTGAATGACCTGGCAGACGTCCTGATAGCTTTCAGCAAACCAGCTAGCCTGCCATAACTAGCCATAGTCCCGTGTAGCTCAGTTGGTAGAGCATGGTGTTTGCAATGCCAGGGTTGTGGGTTCGATTCCCACGGGGGGCCAGTATGAAAATGTATGCACTCACTAACTGTAAGTTGCTCTGGATAAGAGCGTCTGCTAAATGACTAAAATGTAAATAAGCAAACCAGCTAGCCTGCCAATAGCTAGCCATAAGCAACCAAGCTAGCCTGCCAATAGCTAGCCATAAGCAAATCAGCTAACTTGCCAATAGCCATAAGAAAACCAGCTAGCTAGCCATAAGCAAACCAATCCTGCCAATAGTTAGCCAGAAGCTAACTTGCCATAAGCAATCCAGCTACCCTGCCAATAGCTAGCCATAAGCAAACCAACTAACTTGCCAATAGCCATAAGAAAACCAGCCAGCTAACTTGCCAATAGCCATAAGAAAACCAGCTAGCTAGCCAATAGCAAACCAGCTAGCCTGCCAATAACTATAAACCAGCTAGGTTTATTGTGTATTGGTCAATTTTTTTTGTTCATGTACCAAAACAAAATGAGTCCATATTTTCTCTTTCTCTCTACTTTACCATCCATGCATGGAATATAATCAATATTGTGTGATCATAGATAAATCAGAGTCACACGTCTTACAGCAGTATCCTTATAAACACACTAGTCTGTCAATAATTTATTGCCTTTAAACCAAAATCCTATGACAGCCCTGACTCATACGCATGCCTGCACCTTTTACAACAACACTCTTAGAAAAAATAGGTGCTATCTTCGGCTGTCCACATATTGTTCGATGTAGACCCCTTTCCACAGAGGGTTCTACATGCAACCAAAAGGGGTTATACTTTGAACCAAAAAGAAATCTCCTATGGGGACAGCCGCAGAACCCCTTTGGAACCCTTTTGTTCTAAGAGTGTAGAAACTCATGGAACGGAATCGCTCTCTCCATCTCCCCATCTCTACAGTATGTCTATATTTCTCTCTAATGGCTCTTGTTTCTGTGTGTAGTTGATTTCTCTCCGGCTGAGGTTCTGTTGAAGAGGGTGACTAGCAGAAGGCCTTACATACATGTTTTACATTTTACAGACACTCTTATCCAGAGCGACTTACAGTTAGTGAGTGCATACATAAAAAAATAAAAAATTATACTGGCCCCCCGTGGGAATCGAACCCACAACCCTGCCGTTGCAAACACCATGCTCTACCAACTGAGCTACACGGGGCTAGACACCACTTTGTTTCCTTTAACTGTCAATGTATACGTCCCCTGTAGCTCAGTTGGTAGAGCATGGCGCTTGCAACACCAGGGTTGTGGATTCGTTTCCCACGGGGGGCCAGTATGAAAAATGTATGCACTAACTGTAAGTCGCTCTGGATAAGAGCGTCTGCTAAATGACTAAAATGTAAATATACGTACCTTCACTGTCTGTACGACTGATCATAATTTTAAAGGACTTAAACGGATCAAAGTCTCCTTAGAAATCCCCACTCTCTCATCGCTCTCCTTCCCTCTCCATCTCATCTCCCCCCTCTCCCTCTCCTCTCTATTTCTCATGTCCTCACAGCAGTCTTTTAAGTGTGTCCTCAAAGCTCTGTGTGCCACTAACTAGGCTAACCCTCCATATTGCGGTTCTGTGGGATATGGATTAGTTTAGATGGCAGTGTGTATAGTATAGTAGAGAGATTCTCCAGGCCTTCCTTCCTCATATAGCTGCTGAAGAACTTCTCTTTTCACTCCAGGCTGCTGCTGCTGCCAGGCCGACCAGGGTATTTAATCTCCCTGTCATTATAATTGGGGTTTTAAGTGGCTGTTGAATCTTTTCTGTGTGTTATGTGTGTGTGTGTGTGTGTGTGTTTGTGCGTGCATGCGTGCGTGTGTGTGTGTTTCTGTGTCTGTGTCTGTGTGTGTTCACATTTGCCTGTGTGCGTGACTGCACCTGAGTGTGTGAGAGAGACTATCAAAGAGAATCCCACACAGAACCTCTCACACACCTTTCCATAACTACAGCCCCTAACTGTAATTGCAGGTTTTCATCCACTGCTCTTAAGAAGAGAAGAGGGGAAGAGGAGGGGAGTTGGAACGAGAGCACGGTGAACGAGTACAGAGTGATTATTTAGTTGAATTGCTACTTTCAATCTCCAAAGGAGGTCTAGAGATATATATATATATATATATATAGAGAGAGAGAGAGAGAGAGAGAGAGAGAGAGTGAGAGAGAGAGATAGAGAGAGAGAGCGAGAGAGAGAGAGAGAGAGAGGGAGAGAGAGGTAAACTATATGGAGCATAGAGAGTGTAGGTAAAAGGGGGTGGGGTTCTACTACAGTAACACTGCTTGTTTTCCTCACTGAAGGGTTGCTGTGGAGCTCCACCATCCAGGCCAGCATTTTTATTTTCTCTCACTCCTCTAGCTGTGTGTCAACACGCTTTACTAGATCCACGTACTACAATTACTGTCATCTAGTTATTCCTGCGTTTGTGTGTGTGCATGTATGTGTGTGTGTGTGTGTGTGTGTGTGTGTGTGTCTTTGACTGTGCCTTAGTGTGTTCCTTTCAACCTGTGGGTGAAAGGGTTTATTTGGGAATGAGCTCCTAGCTATGTCCTTAGACACACACACACACACAGCGAGGCGGAGGAGGAGTGTGGCGTGGGGGTGGAGGGATGAATGAAGGAGAGGACAGAATAGCTCTGTGTTTACTTTGCTCTGCCCTCGCCTATTCAGCCTGGACATCTGATGAGACAGGGGCGATGGGACCTGCATTATAATCTAGAGAGAGAGAGAGAGAGAGCGAGAGAGCCTCTAGCTCCTGTCCTAGTCAGATTCCCCCTTCTTTCGCAGGTTAGCGTTTTTTGTCATGAATCTTGCTCTGGAGGCAGCTTTGCAGAGTGGTCACTAGCTGGCACAGCCACAAAGTCATGCAATCTGATTTTAAACCCAACCCTAATCTTAACCCTAACCTTAACCACACAGATAACCCTAATGCCTAACCCTAACCTTAACCTTAAATTAAGACCAAATAGCTCATTTTCGACTTTGCAGCTGGCCCATCTAGTGGAAATCGCTCAGTTCTGCTTCTAGAGGAAAATTGTATGACAATAAACGTCAAACTTTCAGCCCACAGGCCCCAAACCCCAGCTCTATACCCCAGTCCTCTCCCAGCCTAATTCCCCTTCTCTCAGACCCTAACCCCATCTCTATACCCCAGTCCTCTCCCAGCCTGATTCACCCTTCTCTCAGACCCTAACCCCATCTCTATACTCCAGCCCTCTCCCAGCCTGATTCACCCTTCTCTCAGACCCTAACCCCATCTCTATACTCCAGCCCTCTGCCAGCCTGATTCCCCTTCTCTCAGCCCCAAACCCCAGCTGTATACCTCAGCCCTCTCCCAGCCTGATTCCCCCTACTCTCAGACCCTAACCCCATCTCTATACTCCAGCCCTCTCCCAGCCTGATCCCCCTTCTCTCAGACCCTAACCCCATCTCTATACTCCAGCCCTCTCCCAGCCTGATCCCCCTTCTCTCAGACCCAAACCCCAGCTGTATACCCCAGTCATCTCCCAGCCTGATTCCCCTTCTCTCAGACCCAAACCCCAGCTGTATACCTCAGCCCTCTCCCAGCCTGATTCACCCTTCTCTCAGACCCTAGCCCCATCTCTATACTCCAGCCCTCTCCCAGCCTGATTCCCCCTACTCTCAGACCCTAACCCCATCTCTATACTCCAGCCCTCTCCCAGCCTGATTCCCCTTCTCTCAGCCCCAAACCCCAGCTGTATACCTCAGCCCTCTCCCAGCCTGATTCCCCCTTCTCTCAGCCCCAAACCCCAGCTGTATACCCCAGCCCTCTCCCAGCCTGATTGCCACTCTCTCCCCCACACAGAATTTGCCACTGCTGTGTGAAAGCAGGGGCATGTGAGAGGGGGATAAGGTATGACAAAGTAAGAGAGATAGAGAGAGAGAGTGAGACCTCATTCCACAAAATGAGGTGGAAACTGAGCTGCACTTCCTAACCTCCTGCCAAATGTATGACCATATTAGAGACACATACAGTGGCTTGCGAAAGTATTCACCCCCCTTGGCATTTTTCCTATTTTGTTGCCTTACAACTTGGAATTAAAATTGATTTTTGGGGGGTTTGTATCATTTGATTTACACAACATGCCTGCCACTTTGAAGATGCAAAATATTTTTTATTGTGAAACAAACAAGAAATAGTACAAAGAAACAGAAAACTTGAGCGTGCATAACTATTCACCCCCCCAAAGTCAATACTTTGTAGAGCCACCTTTTGCAGCAATTACAGCTGCAAGTCTCTTGGGGTATGTTTCTATAAGCTTGGCACATCTAGCCACTGGGAGTTTTGCCCATTCTTCAAGGCAAAACTGCTCCAGCTCCTTAAAGTTGGATGGCTTCTGCTGGTGTACAGCAATCTTTAAATCATACCACAGATTCTCAATTGAATTGAGGTCTTGGTTTTGACTAGGCCATTCCAAAACATTTAAATGTTTCCCCTTAAACCACTTGAGTGTTGCTTTAGCAGTATGCTTAGGGTCATTGTCCTGCTGGAAGGTGAACCTCCGTCCCAGTCTCAAATCTCTGGAAGACTGAAACAGGTTTCCCTCATTAATTTCCCTGTATTTAGCGCCATCCATCATTCCTTCAATTCTGACCAGTTTCCCAGTCCCTGCCGATGAAAAATATCCCCACAGCATGATGCTGCCACCACCATGCTTCACTGTGGGGATGGTGATGAGAGGTGTTGGGTTTGCGCCAGACATAGCGTTTTCTTTGATGGCCAAAAAGCTCAATTTTAGTCTCATCTGACCAGAGTACCTTCTTCCATATGTTAGGGGAGTCTCCCACATGCCTTTGGCGAACACCAAACGTGTTTGCTTATTTTTGTCTTTAATCAATGGCTTTTTTCTGGCCACTCTTCTGTAAAGCCCAGCTCTGTGGAGTGTACGGCTTAAAGTGGTCCTATGGACAGATACTCCAATCTTCGCTGTGGAGCTTTGCAGCTCCTTCATGGTTATCTTTGGTCTCTTTGTTGCCTCTCTGATTAATGCCCTCCTTGCCTGGTCTGTGAGTTTTGGTGGGCGGCCCTCTCTTGGCAGGTTTGTTGTGGTGCAATATTCTTTCCATTTTTTAATAATGGATTTAATGGTGCTCCGTGGGATGTTCAACATTTCAGATATTTTTTTATAACCCAACCCTGATCTGTACTTCTCCACAACTTTGTCCCTGACCTGTTTGGAGAGCTCCTTGGTCTTCATGGTGCTGCTTGCTTGGTGGTGCCCCTTGCTTAGTGGTGTTGCAGACTCTGGGGCCTTTCAGAACAGGTGTATATATACTGAGATCATGTGACAGATCATGTGACACTTAGATTGCACACAGGTGGACTTTATTTAACTAATTATGTGACTTCTGAAGGTAATTGGTTGCATCAGATCTTATTTAGGGGCTTCATAGCAAAGGGGGTGAATACATATGCACACACTACTTTTCCGTGATTTATTTTTTAGAATTGTTTTAAATAAGTGTGTGTGCCTGACATCAGAGCTTAACAGTGAGGGGGGATGTGTGTGTAGCAGCCAAGTAGAGGAGCCATTAAATAGCACCACGTCATGAATCACACACATAAGCAGAACCCCATTGTGTGTTAGTGTGTGTCTGTAAGACAGACAATGTCATTCTTCAGCATAATTATTGTTCATTCAGCGAATCAAGAGGGGTAAGAGTAGTCTCCTCATACTCCCACCCAGGCCTGGTCTGCTCTTCCATATCTCATCTCATCACTGTGACGGTACTGGGTTAGTGTGCATGTGTACAGTGTGTTAGTGTGTGTGTTAAATTGCCTGGCACTGTGCTGAGGCTCAGATCTGAAGCCCAGAGCAGGGAGGGACTTGGACCAGATGTTCATCTCTACATCAACAAACCACTCTGGAAACGTTCCCACATGACCATGCATGCACACACACACACAAATACCCTCTGCTCTGCAACAGGTCTTCTCTCCTCTCAGATGGCAATCATCAACCCCGCCCTGCCGTGACCAAGAGGGAATCGAACCACGGTCATCTGCACACTTCAAGACCATGTAAGCCCACTAAGCTAAAGCCTATGCATGCAACAGCACCACTTTGCTTTGGAAATGCAACAACTTAACATAGTTGTTGGCAAGACAACAGCACTATACCATTGGCAAGACAACAACACTATACCGTTGGCAAGACAACAACACTATACCATTGGCAAGACAACAACACTATACCATTGGCAAGACAACAACACTATACCATTGGCAAGACAACAACACTATACCATTGGCAAGACAACAAAGACTTCTTGGCAACCCTAAGCAGAAACTGGCTAGCAACACCAAATCTTAACAAATCTCCATCCACGCTTTGAATTTCTATTTCTGAAACAACATTGTCCTACATGTGTAACTGTAGATATGTAGCGCATTCAGTGCCAGAGGAAAACAGGACATTGTTTAGTAGAGGTGTAAATAGTGTTTGATGTTAGCTAGTGGTTTGTGATGATAGCAGTGGTGCATGGAGGCCAATAGCCTGTTCTTCTGCTGTGGGATATGTTGAAGAAGGAACCCTTTAGGATAAATACAGGCATTAGTGTCCCAGTTAAGATTTCCCTCATGAAACTCTAATAAAACAAAAGCTTGAGGAGTGGCTTTGCTAAATCACTACAGTTGAACATGAACAGTATGTTGATATCTGACTTCTATAGTGAGTTCAGTGATTGCTGCATCTTGTGCTCACTAACTGGATTAGAGAGTCACTGGTCTAATCCGCTGTCTTCCCGAGAACCATAAAAAAACAAGGATATCTCTCAGAATCAGAATTCTGTGCAGTAATATTTTATTTCAACTATACATGCCGTGTTAAAAAGAAATTCAACAAAAAGTCCTGAAACAAAAGACCATCATTATGTACACATTCACAGTTCCAACTTTACAACATATCTACAAACATCAGGATGTCTACTGTCCAATCAGAACAGTATTAGAAAGGTAATGTCAACGAGTCTGGTTCATCTGCACAGGGAGAGCATAGATAGACAGGAGGGTAGAAAGGCTTTAGACTGACACTGCAACACAGAGACACAGGTCAATATGGCAATGTACAAGACATTAGAGCACAGCCCGTCTGTCTGGAGGAAAGGAACAGAGGTGTGTGTGTGTGTGTGTTCCTGCATGTGTGTGTCTCTCTAAGCCCAACACCGGTTAGCAGAGGATGACTGATAGCCAAGACTTTAATTAATACAATCATCTCTTTTAAACAAAATGTGGCTTCGGGTTCCAAACAGGCAGACAAATTCATTCCCAAAATAAAGTAAACGTACCCAAATCATGAACCTCATTCACAATGTAAGATCGTACCCAAATCTTTTTTTAAAGATTAAAAACATTATCCTGTTTTACATCATGTCCCTGTCACATGACCACTGCTCACTCTAATGTAACAGTTTATTAAGACATTAGATCTATAATAATTACCCGGAGTGTTTACCTTAATACTGGGTTGGATGTTTTATTGAGTACTGTATTGACTGTTTACTGTATAGTGGCTGTATCGTGCCATGTTGAGCGGAGTGTTTCAAAGCAAAGCGTTTAGAAGAGTCAGTCTACATCCCCATGCCATTATATTACATTCACTGCATGGAACCTCAGCTTGGTCTATCAGCAGCCTTCTTCTTCATGAGGTCATATACGGATACTGTAATCCCAGCATGCTTTGCTTCAGCCTGCATTCTGTATTGGAATGTTGGTGAATAAACCGGCTCTTAGTTCTAGAATCGAAATAACTGCAGTTTGGTAGATAAATAAAAACCCAAATTTCACGCTGAATTCAAATAATCAGAGTTGCTTAGGCTATATTGTAACAACAATGACATTCAAGACCAAATCACTTTTTTTTCTCAATATTACTGTATATCGATAATTCGTTGAATAAGGCACACGATGCACAGATTGGGCTTAACTGGCCTAAAAATATGTATACTCATATTTATAATATGTACAGTATCTTGTCATTACCAGCATGACTTGGTAGGACACATTGGTAGATGTTGGTGTGATTGTACACTTGTCACTCACTGGGAAACTGCACACACACAACACTGCCTCTGGAACCAAAATGGCCACCAGAGAGCCAAAGTTTCCCCTAGACACTGATCTAAGATCAGTTATGGGTTTACCCTCTAAATGGTTAAGATTAGGTTTGAGAGAGGGCAAGCTGATCCTGCATCTGTACCTTGGGGCAACTACCACACAGAGAGCAGTGTGTGAACTCCCACAGGAGCACAGAGACTAACACTAGTGACAGACATGCAGTTGGCAGGTGAGACAGGTGAGACAGACAGACAGACAGACAGACAGACAGACAGACAGACAGACAGACAGACAATGTTACAAACGCCATTTCAACCTCACAGAACAAAACCCATTGGTGTTGCATAAAATGTTTACATCTTTCATTTCTGAATAAAATAAAGAACATGTGAAAACCAAACCAAAACAACACCAGCATGTTGAAGTGGGTTGGATGAAATGTTTCTAAATACCACTCTGCTACATTGAAAGACTGGAGGAAAGGTCTCTGCAATTGCCACCAAACTAAAGCCAGTCTGTATCTGTATGTGACAGGAGAAGTGGAGTGTGTTATGTGCTATTTCAGTAACAGAGAGATACAGGACTCTGATGTCAGTGGAGCCTCTTCTAACAGTGCATTGACATGGTGGAGGACTGAATTGCATGGTCTGTACACACACACACACACACACACACACACACACACGTCAGGAGACAACGGCAGCTGTAGAATACAGACGCATAAGAGGACAAAATACACACAGCATACAGTACTCATCATAAACCAATAGCAATATACATTACTCATCATAAACCAATAGCAATATACATTACTCATCATAAACCAATAGCAGCAAACGTGTTTAGTAGATATCCCAGTGAGTTACAGAGGGTCCCTGTTAGGGTACGTAGGCAGCCAAGCCTTTCACCTCCCCAAACAAAGTGTGTGTGTATGTGTTCACTGTACATTGGGTTTTGCCCTCCAACTGACACACACTGATGTTCTCTGTTGCCTGCCTTCCTTCCTTCCTTCCTTCCTTCCTTCCTTCCTTCCTTCCTTCCTTCCTTCCTTCCTTCCTTCCTTCCTTCCTTCCTTCCTTCCTTCCTTCCTTCCTTCCTTCCTTCCTTCCTTCCTCCCCAGTCGTTATAGTTTAGTGAAACACCTCTAAAGGGACACTATGTTTACTGTGTCTCTTCTCTGCTCTCCCCCATCAGTCAGACAGATAAGATACAAACATTTATATCGTATTCCTCTCCTTGTTCAGTTCAGTCCAGTTCACATTTATGGGAAGACAGAGGGTGTCCCCCAAATGGCACCCTTATTCCCCGTATAGTGCACTAGGTTCAACCAGTCCTATGGGTCGTGGTCAAAAGTAGTTCACAACAAAGGGAATAGGGTGCCATTTGTGACACAGACAGACAGACAGACAGACAGTGCTCAGTGACAGTGAGACATCAGACCCATTCTTCAAGTAGTTCTCTGAGTTAGACCTCGTACCGTCCACAGTCTGGGTCATAGGGCCAGGCTACACACTGGGGGCCACACTAGTCCCCTACAGGACCCCTACACATACTGGAGAGCCACAGACACCCCATCTACCCCCACCCTGCCTTATGTCCTGGGGCTGGGCTGGGGTTAGTGAGTCAGGGTCAGGGTTAGAGGAGACAGACCAGTGTGTTGTGAGATGGAGAGAAACATGGAGCCACAAGACAAGACACAGAACTCCACGTCACATTTTTCGCCACTGGTGTGATATTCCCTTTTTAGAGTGAAAGAATGAATGTGCCTATCATTCCATGGGGAACACACCCCAACACACACACACACCCGGTCCTACTCCCTCCCTAAGTCTTCTCACAACTAGTCTGGCCCTAGAGCACACTCAGTAGAGGCCCTGCCCTGTCCCAGTTAGTACACTTGGTAGTACACTCCATAGTGTCTATAGTGTCCTAGTAGCTGTACTTGTTGACCACCCTCATCTGAGGAGTCTGTGGGGTGAAGGCGTTGGGTTTAGGGGGGACGTCAGGCTTTAGGGACGGTGTCCGTTTAAGCCCCTGGCGGGGGAGCGAGCAGTGCCCACTGTAGCTGCTCTGGCGGGACAGGGAGGGGGGGTGGGGGTGTTGATGGGGGGAGTGGAGCCCCCCCTGGGAGTCCAGTCTGGAGGGAGGGGTGGGGGGCATGTACCCCCCTCTGTTCATACTGTGTTGGCGGGACAACGACACCCCCATACTGACCCCGTTAGGAGAGGTGGAGGTGAGGGAGTGTCTGTGGGAGGAGCTCCTGTGATGAGAGCCGTACCTCCTCTCCAGGGTGCCGCTCATGCTTCCTCCCATACCCAGGCTGCCTGTGGGGGAGCTGGGGGTGGAAGGTAGGGGGACGTCCACCCTCTTGGTGGGGCTGTGCCTGGGCAAGGAGGAGGAGGAGGAGGGGGAGTAGAGAGAGGCCTCTCGGCTGGGGACCTTGGGGGGAACCTCCGTGATGTCCCCTAGAGGCTCCAGCATCAGGTGTTGCCTGCTGGGTCGGGGCGCTGAGCCGGCCCCCTCCTGGAGGATAGCCTTAGAGCTAGCATTAGCCGTGTTAGCATCGTTCAGGTGTTTCAGCAAGTCGTTCAGAGTGTTCCTGGCATCCAGTGACCTCTTCTGCTCCTTCCTGCTTCCTTTAGAATGAGGGGGCGTGGCCTGCAGGTGTTCCATGTTCTGAGGCTTCCTGTCCAGGGTGCGAGGCGGCGTGACGTCATCGGCTGGGTTTCCATGGTAACCACTGCGGTATTCGTGCGTGGCGTTGGGAAGGACGACGGCGCTAGGGATGTGGGGGTGTCCCAGCGCAGGGTGGGGGTGTGGCTGGGGGTGAGGAGGGGGGGAGGAACTGGGGTGGAATTGGGGACTCTTGGCGATGGAGGAGGAGGTAGAGTTGGAGCTCTTCCTGGATCCATTGATCTTCCCGTGGTGATTGGCTCGCTCCCACTGGTTCCTGATTGGCTGCAGGCCTTTCTGCTGCAGCACAGGGGTAGACTCGGGGGTGGGCAGGGCGGCCAGCTCGGGGGGCTGACAGCCGTCCCGAAGGATCATGGTCTTGGTGTCTCCATTAGGCGTCAGGTCCTTACCACTGCTCAGCAGGTTGGTGTACAGCTTGGGACAGTCCAGACCTGGCTGGTACTCCTGGAGACAAGACAGGACAGGAAGACAGAAGAGAGGGCTTTGTTCATTTGGTTCCTCCAGCCAACACATACCGTACATACATACATATATACATACAGTGCCTTCGGAAAGTATTCAGACCCCTTTACTTTTTCCACATTTTGTTACGTTACAGCCTTATTCTAAAATTGATAAAATAAAATAAAATCCTCAGCAATCTACACACAATAACAAAGTGAAAACAGGTTTTTAGACAGTTACAAATTAAAAACAGAAAAACCTTATTTACATAAGTATTCAGACCCTTTGCTATGAGACTTGAAATTGAGCTCAGGTGCATTGTTTCCATTGATCATTCTTGAGATGTTTCTACAACTTGATTGGAGTCTGTGGTAAATTTACCTGTGGTAAATTCAATTGATTGGACATGATTTGGAAAGGCACACACCTGTCTATATAAGATCCCACAGTTGACAGTGCATGTCAGAGCAAAAATCCAAGCCATGAGGTCGAAGGAATTGTCCGTAGAGCACCGAGACAGGATTGTGTCGAGGCACAGATCTGGGGAAGGGTACCAAAACATTTCTGCAGCATGGAAGGTCCCCAAGAACACAGTGGCCTCCATCATTCTTAAATGGAAGAAGTTTGGAACCACCAAGACTCTTACTAGAGCTGGCCGCCTGGCCAAACTGAGCAATCGGGGGTGAAGGTCCTTGATCAGGGAGGTGACCAAGAACCCGATGGTCACTCTGACAGAGCTCTAGAGTTCCTATGTGGAGATGGGAGAACCTTCCAGAAGGACAACTATCTCTGCAGCACTCCACCAATCAGGCCTTTATGGTAGAGTGGCCAGACGGAAGCCACTCCTCAGTAAAAGGCACATGACAGCCCGCTTGGAGTTTGCCAAAAGGCACCTAAAGACTCTCAGACCATGAGAAACAAGATTCTCTGGTCTGATGAAACCAAAATTGAACTCTTTGGCCTGAATGCCAAGCGTCACGTCTGGAGGAAACCTGTCACCATCCCTACGGAGAAGCATGGTGGTGGCAGAATCATGCTGTGGGGATGTTTTTCAGCGGCAGGGACTGGGAGACTAGTCAGGATCGAGGGAAAGATGAACGGAGCAAAGTACAGAGAGATCCTTGATGAAAACCTGCTCCAGAGCTCTCAGGACCTCAGACTGGGGTGAAGGTTCACCTTCCAACAGGACAACGACCCTAAGCACACAGCCAAGACAACGCAGGAGTGGCATAGGAAAAGTCTCTGAATGTCCTTGAGTGGCCCAGCCAGAGCCCGGACTTAAACCTGATCGAACATCTCTGGAGAGGCCTGAAAATAGCTGTGCAGCGACACTCCCCATCCAACCTGACAGAGCTTGAGAGGATCTGCAGAGAAGAATGGGAGAAACTCCCCAAATACAGGTGTGCCAAGCTTGTAGCGTCATACGCAAGAAGACTTGAGGCTGTAATCGCTGCCAAATGTGCTTCAACAAAGTATATGAGTAAAGGGTCTGAATACTTATGTAAATGTTATATTTAAGTTTTTTATTTTTAATAAATAAGCAACCATTTCTAAAAACCCTTTTTTTTCTTTGTCATTATGGGGTATTGTGCATAGATTGATGAGGGAAAAAAACGATGTAATCGATTTTAGAATAAGGCTGTAACCTAACAAAATGTGGTAAAAGCCAAGGGGTCTGAATACTTTCCGAAGGCACTGTAAATGTTCTATCCAGGTGTGAATTACAGGGGAGCCAGGGGGGGCTCAGCTACCATGAATGAGACATTAGCTCCCCTAAATGAAACAAAAGTCCAACTTTGGGGGGGGGGGGGGTCTCTAAATAATGCTAATTTACCATTCTCCTATTTGTTTAAAATGCAGTGGTAAATATGTTTTACAGTGGTAAATATGAAAATAAAAGTTTACAAATTAATCGAACACCCCCAACTCTCTGTCGTGGTTTAAACAATTTATTTCTCTGTGGCTGCACAAACCGTCTCCCTGTCCACAGCACTGTCCACTCAGTAGTGCTGAATTTCAGCCTCAGCTGAGCTCCTTTAAACGCATAGATTTTTCTTTGTACTTGCTCATTTTCGCCATGTGTTTGCCATGTGCCCTTGATAAAAATAGCCTTTATTCCAATGCATTAAATGTATCTGTTCATTCATCATTGTTTGCTTTTGTCAGTCAGCTGTTTAGGTTTGGTGGTCTCTGTGCCGTCCGTGACCACAAGTAGACCATTTATTTAGCTTGATTATTTTCTATCAATATTTGTTTTCTTGCCTGGATCCACTGATGATTGTCTCCAATATCACTAGACAACTAGCCTACAGCTAAACACCAATGCGCATCCAATCCAGCCAACATGAATGACAGTAGGCCTATAGTAGAGTCTTTAGAAGCATTCGATTTGGCAATGGCATAGGACTACATTATTTTGGATAATGACAATTTACGTAGCCATGGTTACACTTACAGTGCTTTTTCAGAGATCTCCAAGATCCAGGAATAGTACAGGGTTTAAGTTCAATGTTCTAAATCAATTGTTAAATGCTGAAGAATTACAAATAGCACGGTCATAAATGTCATTAAATGTAAGGAAGGAAAGGTTGTGGTTTATTTCACACGATCTGTGAAGACTCCAAGCATTCATGTCTTGAATTATGGACAACTCATGAACTATGGTGTAACCATGTTTTGATTCAACTTGTGTATTATATTGAATGTAGGCTACCTGTTCTGTGTGTGTTCATGTGTGTAAAATGGCCTCGGCTGAGAGGGTAGGCATAGGCCTAGTGGAGGGTAAATGCAACTAAACGCAGTTTATCCTCCTTTTTCAGAAAAATGCATTGAAAGGATAGGGTGCGTAACTTTTTTCTCTGCGACCGGCAATCAGAGTTTACCCACCAATTGTTTTACCACTACATCACTGGCTAACGGTAGTCCTATTTGAAGTTCATGTTAATAGAGCCCCACAGTGGAGATGTCATAAATGTACCTACATTTTACAGACGCTCTTATCCAGAGCGACTTACAGTTAGTGAGTGCATACATTTTTCATACTGGCCCCCCGTGGGAATCGAACCCACAATCCTGGCGTTGCAAGCGCCATGCTCTACCAACTGAGCTACAGGAGGCTTAATACCCATAAAACCTAGCGGTCATACAGGGAAATGGTTCCAATCGTTTTTCCACCATTCATTTTTCCCATAGGGGATTTTAGAAACACGTGTCTCCCGAGTGGCGCAGTGGTCTAAGGCACTGCATCGCAGTGCTAGCTGTGCCACTAGAGATCCTGGTTCGAATCCAGGCTCTGTCGTAGCCGGCCGCGACCGAGAGACCCATGGGGCGGCGCACAAATTGGCCCAGCGTCGTCCAGGGTACGGGAGGGAAAGGCCGGCAGGGATGTAGCTCAGTTGGTAGAGCATGGCGCTTGCAACGCCAGGGTTGTGGGATCGTTTCCCACGGGGGGCCAGTATGAAAATATATGCACTCACTAACTGTAAGTGCTCTGGATAAGAGCGTCTGCTAAATGACGTAAATGTTAAAGTAAGGGCTGTGTTTTGTGTAGGCTTACCCTGGCGTGACATTTTGATATCCATGTAAATCTCTCTCAGACAAGGTGACTTTTATCAATATATTCGGCTCTATTTACTCTTACATTCTAAAACGCTAATTAGCATAAACATAGACATCATGCAAGACTACAAATCCCTGCAAGCTCCTGCACATCATCTCTAGCTGACACCTTTGCTAACAGGTATTGTGTCAATTTAAAACGTGCACAAGACAGTTTACAGAATTGTCAATTTAAAGAAATGTAGCCAATTTATTCATTGCTACATTTAGCTAACATTAGATAGTTAATCCAGAGATTCTTACCTTTGCCTCTATTCGGCAGTCTCGTCCAGATCATCATGGCATTTGTAGTTCTTTATGATAGCCACATTAGCAGCTAATTAGCGTTTCATTTTGGGGGGATAAATACAGGCAACTATATTGATAAAAATCACCTTGTCCTAGAGAGATTTATACGGTTATCAAAACGTCACACCAGGGTAAGCCTACACGAAACAAAGCCCTTATTTTAAGTGTTTCTAAAATCCCCTATCGGAAAAATGAATGGTGGAGTGGACGAACATGCACAGGTAGCCTACATTTTGAAGTGATTTGTTTGACAATCAGATGAAAGCATAATGACTGGTTGTGTTCATGCCACATTAAAAGGTAGTTCATTTTTTACCCTAAAATGATGTCTTTATTATTAAGCCCAAAAAAAAAGTAGAGACCACCCCCACTCCCGAATGTCACAGTGTAATTCGCACTCTGCTTCTATCTATCTACATAAGACACAAGACAATGTCAATCAGTAACACTCTGTTACTGAATAATGTGTTGACTCTTAAATTGCACTCTGTATTCAGGTCTCCAGGTTACCTTGACAGGACTGTCGAAGAGCCCGTTGAGTTTAGCGAAGGATCCGGTGGAGTCGCTGCAGGAGGGGGCTGACTCTGCGTCTTTGTGGGCGTGCCGGGGCTTGTGGCGGAGGAAGGAGTCTCTGTAGCAGAAGACCACCAGGCCTGCCACTAGCGCCCCCAGGAGGAAGGCAGCCAACACACAGCTGATCAGGATATTCATGTGGACCATCTGATTGGCTTCTCCCGCCTGGATCTCCCACACACCTGAAGTCACACACCCCATTGGTTAACGAACACCCCGACACAGCCAATCATAGCTCTACACCACACCTCTATAGCAGGTGAGTCTGTGTGTGTTTGTGGACACTCAGTCATGCATGGTTTCTCTGCTTTTCCCCTTAAAGGTATTCTGTCCGCTATCCAACAGGGATTTTAACGTTACCAAAACCATTCAGATTGGCTTCCACTCTCGTCATTCTTAAATTGTAAATACATGGTGAAAATTGTTAGGATCCCACAACCAGTCCGGTGATGTAAGCCAATCTAGAAGAAGTAGTGGTATGTTAGTTTGAAGAGGAAGAATTGAAGTGTTGCTTTTTTCCTACCAAATGTCAAACATTTGTCCAGATAAAAAGGAGGGTTAGTGCATTCCTAACTAGGACAGAGATAGACTTGTTCTCCCAATATCAGAAAGACAATGAACCATTGACTCTCCAGCGTTGTCAAAGGGAAGAGGATTGTAGTTTGTCCTTGGTGAGGCTGTTCTGTTTCTAGACTGCAGCTTTGTTAGTAACCACAGACATGGAAGAGTTAGTCATCCACAGAGCAGGAGAGAGACAGAGAGATGTCCTGGAGCAGGAGGGGTTAATGGACAGGCCTGGGACATGCTCTAACTCCTAACTCCCAGGGTTAACCCTTTACACCCAGGAACAGGGTTAACCTTAAACTGTACCAGCCAGGGTTATAGGGTCTACTGGCAGAGAGAGAAACGAGGGTCAAAGAAAAGAGTCTGAAGAAAGAATATAGAAGTACAGAAGGTTTGAAGATAAGATTTGAAATAATTGTTTAATATGGGAGAAAATATTTTCACCATGTAGAAAATCATTATAATCATGACAATAAACCAATGAATAAATCAAAATACATGAAGTTGGATGAAATATAAATCATAACAAAATCAGAGAAAGAAAAATGTAATCTGCTATATCAGCTGATGGTAATCTCAAATACCTGCCACTGTGTGTGTGTGAATACTGCCCCTGTGTCTGTGTGAATACTGCCCCTGTGTGTGTGTGTATGAAGTGTGTCTGTATGTATGAGTATGTGTGTGTATGGTGTAGCAGCTATGGGACAGTCAGGGTTCCATACAGCATGGTAGCAGCAGTTCTCTCTCTCTCTGCTAGGCCTTACCCTCTAGGCCCCCTGGGAGTGACTCTAGTGAATGGGAGGTGGCCGGGTCATCCTGCTGCACAAACCCTGAGCCATACAGATCTGG
Source organism: Coregonus lavaretus (assembly GCF_964263955.1). NCBI lineage: Eukaryota > Metazoa > Chordata > Actinopteri > Salmoniformes > Salmonidae > Coregonus > Coregonus lavaretus. The sequence continues at coordinate 131,522 of NW_028157426.1, forward strand.
AGAACCAGCCCCAGGCCCCAACCCAGGCCCTTCCCCGGGACCAAGCCCAGGATGGGGGCTCAGGGTGGGGGTGAGTACTGGGGGTACTGGGGGGTGTATTGGCCCACTGGGCTGGTCTGTGACTGACGTAGATGACAACTCCATGTCTGTGGTGACAAACAAAGTGTTAACACGGTGTGTAGACATGAGGCCAGCAGGCTGTTAGCTTACATCCTGGTTAGTAGGCATGGGTTGGTATGTGTACGCACGTATGGGTTAGTTTACACAACATAATAGGTTTTATGTTTTATGATAATGCTGTTTGAAAAAAATAATACATATTTTCTGATTCAAGAGCTATTTTATTTATCATAAACAGTAATAGAAATACAATTGTAAGATTCATTTTGTTGAGACAGGATACAGTTTGAAAGGGGAAAAGGGTGAGAGTTGTCTTAGGAAGGTCTCTGGTACACAGCAGCGATGATGTCATAGCAGTGATGACGTCAGAAGAGGGAGGGGCCGAGTGAGCATGCAGGAAGTAAACAGGAAGTGATGCGTGAGGAAGAAGAAGTGAGGAAGTGAGTCAGTGCAGCGGTGAGATGGAGATCTCTGACGTGACCCAGTGATGTTGTTGTTTGTTGTGATGATGATGAAAGTGAAGATAAAAAGGTGTTGAAGATGAGGTGTGTTAAGAAGATGAAGAGTGAGTAGCGTTGAAGGAAGGAAGGAGAGAGGGGTTCGGAGAAGCTGAACTCAAGGAAAGAAAGAAACCAGCGGAGTAAAAGATCCAACTAACCAGAGGTCGGGTCACCAAATGATTTGTGATCTGGCGCTGATGTAGTGGCCAAAAACACTAAAACAATTAGAGGAACAAGAAATCAGTATAAAGGAACCCTAAAGTAAAGTCCCAAAACAAAAGAAGGCCCTGATAACTAAGACTGTAGTTCTTCTTAATCAAATGATAAAAAGCTAAAGGCTGAGTAGGCCTGTTGCTCCCAGTCTTGTCTAGACTGGAGTAGAGACAGGTATGTATGGCCTCTATCCCCTGTTCTAGTTCTATGGTTCAGCCTGGTGTGTCTCCTATAGCAGCACTGTCTTAGTACTGCTACTGCTACTGGTAGAGCACGTCTATGTTTCTTCCCTCCAGGTAGGTAGCATTAGTAACAGGTGGCCTGGTGTGTACAGTATGTGGATGTACAGTAGATGTGTGTGTTAATATTGAACATAGAACCATGTAGGGAGGGTTACTGATTGGTGTGTTGGTATGGTGTTGTTACTGGTGTTAGTGGTAGTGTGTTACTGGTTGGTTGTGCAGACTGATGGTGTGTGACAGGGAGAGAGAGAGAGAAAGAGCTGGATTGGTATGAATGGGAGGGGCTCACCATGGCAGTCTCCCAGTTGAACCGTGTTCCCAAACTCTACATCCTGCTCATAACCAGACCTGAGAGAGAGAGAGAGAGAGAGAGAGAGAGAGAGAGAGAGAGAGAGAGAGAGAGAGATTAGAGCAGAGAACAAAACCCCTCTAACATCAACATTTCCTTTTAAATGGATTGAGATGTAGCCTATATGAAGTCTAGCTACTTCTGAAGCCCATGTTGTGCCCTGCAAATACATTTGTTTATTATAAAAACCTAAAATGTTGATACAAATACCTGTCATTGAAATGAAAAAGTCATTTTGTGGAATATAAGGTTTCTACATTATGTAAAAGCACTATTTTCGTATTGAGATGCATTACATTGAAAATTGTACACTGTCTCTTTAAGAGTGTTTGTGATGATGACATGCAAGACATCTCATTCAAATCATATAACATTTTATTGGTCGCATACACATATTTAGGAGGTGTTATTGCGGGTCTAGAGAAATGCTTGTGCAATTTATTGTGCCATTCATTCATTGATCATTGATTCCCTGAAGAAGCTATCCCTTTCTATGTTTGGATATACAGGTAAAGTTAGCAGGTTGTTAGCTAGCTAGCTAATGAGCTAACAAACATGACTGAACAAGGTGTAAAACAAATGCGGCCCGCGAGTAGTTTTAGAACGGCCCGCGACATGGTTTATGAATGTAAAATGCGGCCGCCAATCCATGACCGGAAGAAAAAAACGTTTTGCCAGTAATATGGGTCAAACCTTTTGAACTGTTTGGGCTAAAAACAAGCAGTTTTCGCTGTATTAATGGTGCAAGCATGATGCTAACTAATCTGCGCTCAGGAAACAACAGTACAGCGAAGCCTTATCATTACAAACATTATTATTAAAATGAATTAAAAAACAAATATTGGATTTGTTTTGGTCGCACTGGTGATCCCAAATTAAAAACTCCAGGTCGCACAGCAAAAATGTTTGTTGCATATGCGACCAAATTGGTCACACTTTAGAGCCCTGAGTATCCATACTATTTAGTATTGTAATACTTGGTACTCACAGAACTCCAGGCAGGATCCTCTCACAGGCTCCATGAGGCATCCAGCCACAATATGGGTCCCTGGATGCTATACAAGACCTAGGGGAGAAACACAACACAGGGTTAACATATATCTGTAAATATACAGTTCACCATACAGGGTTAAATAGGCAGCACCAGTTAACCTCTGTCTGGCTGTATATTAACCAGTGTGCTGCAGGTGTTCTCAATGTTTATAACATGTAGATAAAGAAAAACACATCAATAAACCTACAAATCTGTGACCAGGCACAGCATAAAGTAACCTTTGAGTGGAGTGTGTGCACGTTTCTGAATGTGTGTGTGAGTCTGAGTCTGAGTGCACGAGTGTGTGTCAGTGTGGTGACTCACTTGTGGCAGTTAGTGTGTCGCTCACAGCGGCTGAGAGGCATGCGAACCACACAGCTGGAGAAAGCTACGTACACACTGTGTGTGTCTCTGTCAACATGGAGCGACAAAATACGCCTGTCATCCTCACTGTTAGACAGACACCTGGGAGACAGAGAGAAAAGAAGAATGGGAGGAGAGGGGTTGGGAGAGGAGAGGGAGTAGGGGAGAGCGAGAAAGGGAGGGTGGTGGAGGGGGGAGATGGAGAGGAGAGTCAGAAATCAGATTACAGGTTACTTGAACAGTTGTTTATCAGATAGGCCTGTCTACTGTTTCACTCTCCAGATGTAATCACAGTGGCACTGTTTAGCCCTGATACCCTTACTGACAGGAGAGAACGAGAGACTGAGAGGAAGACAGAGGAGAGAGAGAGACAGAGGAAGACAGAGGAGAGAGAGAGAGACAGAGGAAGATGGAGACAGAGAGAGAGACAGAGGAAGACAGAGGAGAGAGAGAGACAGAGGAAGATGGAGAGAGAGAGAGAGACAGGGGAAGACAGAGGAGAGAGAGTTAGACAGAGGAGAGAGAGAGACAGAGGAAGATGGAGACAGAGAGAGAGAGACAGAGGAAGACAAAGGAGAGAGAGAGAGAGACAGAGGAAGACAGAGAGAGAGAGACAGAGGAGGAGAGCGAGAGAGAGAGGAAGAGAGAGGAGAGACTGAGACGGTGAGAGACAAACAGAGAGACATTGAGAGGCACACAGAGGGAAAGAGAAAGAAAACACAGAGTGAGAGATAAGAGACCAAAAAAAGAGAAAGACAGAGACTAAGAGAGAGACGCAAAGAGTAAGAGAGAGACAGTGAGAGACAGAGACTAAGAGAGAGAGACAGTGAAAGACAGAGACTAAGAGAGAGAGACAGTGAGAGACAGAGACTAAGATAGAGAGACAGTGAGAGACAGAGACTAAGAGAGAGAGACAGTGAGAGACAGAGACTAAGAGAGAGAGACAGTGAGAGACAGAGACTAAGAAAGAGACAGTGAGAGACAGAGACTAAGAGAGAGAGACAGTGAGAAACGTGTAGTGAGTGTTCCGTACTTGGCTCTGTTGAACAGGTCAATCTCCTCCAAATGGATGCTGTCGTCGAAGGACAGAGGGGAAGTCTTGGCTAGAACCTTCAGCACCACGCCCGCCTCTGAACCAATGAACAGCACCGTGTAGTTACCATGGGGACCAGCCGCGTTGTCCACCGCCAGGGCTGTCAGCCTGTACCTAGAGAGACAGGGACAAGACAGGAGTACAGTCAGACTTCAGTAGGAATTATCAAGCCGGTATTTAAAGGCCCTCCTGTTGATCTACAAATGTGCATTTTTACTTGTTTTTGTTGAGTGTATGAAACCAAATGCTTGTCCTTACAGTAGAATGGTGTGTTTGTCTTACGGTAACCCGGGAATTCCGATCACTCAAGCAACTCTTATGGTGTGTGTGTGTTTGTGTGTCCTTACCTGACGCGTGTCTTGGTGAACCAGGGCTCGTCTCCTATGTTAGGCACGGAGGCGTCCATGAGGGGGTGGGACTTGATGAAGAGGAGAGTCTCATCAGGGAACTCTATAGTGGTCTTATAGGACTCAGCCTGGCCATGACCCGCACAGCAGCCTGGCCTGGAGACATAGGGGTCAGAGAGGGGTCAAAGGTCAACACAGGTCACACATGAGCCCAGCTACCATCACCCTGTAGGGACTAATAAAGTTTACTCTATTGAATTTAACTGAGGAGAGGGGTTAGGGAATGAGAGAGGAGCAGAAGCCTGTCAGGTCAACAAAGAGACGTGCTGCTGTATCATTGTAAACATGAAGTGATAATAGAGGACTATAATCAGATGTTTGTTAATTATTTACCACGATAATGAGCAGCTCTGTGGACTTTTTGTGGGGCCAGAGAGCTGAGCTACGTGTGTGTGTGAATGGCCGTATGCAGGTTAAATATGCAACGTGTCTAATTATCTAGATTAATTATTTACTGCTAATAACCACCAGCTGTGTGTGTGTGTGTGTGTGTGTGTGTGTGTGTGTGTGTGTGTGTGTGTGTGTGTGTGTGTGCGGTCATAGACCATGTCTCTCTTGTTAAAGAGGGTTTATCTCAATGAGACCTAAACTCAAGGATATAGTGACAATAAAGCTCTGCACAGCCTGGCATCATAAACTGAAGGGAGGGGTCATGTACCTGTTGTTGTGCAGACTGACATACACTTACTGAGACATACTGGGTTAGGGTTAGAGGTAGGGTTAGACACTGACATACTGTAGGTATAGTACCTGGGATTGGGTTAGAGACTGACATACCTGGCTTGAAACTTGAGACTGACATACCTGGTTTTGGGTTATGGTTAGGGTAAAGGTACATACCTGGGTTAGGGTACAGGTACATACCTGGGTTTGGGTTAGGGTAAAGGTACATACCTGGGTTAGGGTAAAGGTACAGGTACATACCTGGGTTTGGGTTAGGGTAAAGGTACAGGTACAGTACATACCTGGGTTAGGGTAAAGGTACAGGTACATACCTGGGTTTGGGCAGTCTCTCCTCTGGGAAGGCGGTCCAGACAGAGTCAGGTGTTTTCTGTTCTTTAAATCGTCCTCTGAACACCTTCTCTATGTCATCCATGGAGAACGCACACACTGCAGACCCTGGGATACTGAAGAGAGGAACACAACCACACACTGTTACACAACTACTATTAACTAGATATGGAGAACCCCCCCCCCCCCCCAAGAGATTCACAATAACAACACATCTATTACACCAATATTACAAAGAGTGTATCCAAGATGGCACCTATTCCCCATAGAGTGCACCACTTTTGACCAGAGCCCTATGCTCCCTAGTCAAAAGTAGTGCACTATAAAGAGAACAGGGTGCCATTTGGGATACACTCTCAGTGTGTCCATCCTTACCTGTTCATCTGTGTAGTGAAGACTCCCACCACAGAAGGAACTCCGTTGATGTTGATGATGTCAGTGATGGACTGTAGAACATCGAAGTAGAAGAAGGATTCTCCGGGAACAGAACAGTTGAGTCTGGCCTTGACGAAGGACGTCCAGTGTTTCTCCAACACACGCTGGGACCCGCCTACGTCGTTCTTACAGATACGAGCCACTCTGGAGTAGACCGCCTGGAGAGGAAAGGGGGAGCAGGGGAGGGAGAGATGAGAAAAAGTGAGACTCTGGAATCAACATCACTAAAACACTTCCACCCTCTAAATAATACATCTTCCTCATCCGGTGGCCTCACAGTGTGACGCACACTGACGCTTATCCAGGACCTTGTGTCAGAGAGGACATTTGTTTGAAGCGCTCCGATTGAACAAACGCCTCACACACACACACACAACTCTTGACCCTAAACCTGATTCACACACACCTCTTGACCCTAAACCTGATTCACACACACCTCTTGACCCTAAACCTGATTCACACACACCTCTTGACCCTAAACCTGATTCACACACACCTCTTGACCCAGTCTGATTAACCTAGAACTAGGAAAGAGCTGGGCTATAGGAGTGGGCTATATGATAGGGGCTGGGCTATATGATAGGGGCTGGGCTATAGGACTGGGCTATATGATAGGGGTTGGGCTATAGGACTGGACTATATGATAGGGGTTGGGCTATAGGACTGGACTATATGATAGGGGCTGGGCTATATGATAGGGGCTGGGCTATAGGACTGGGCTATATGATAGGGGTTGGGCTATAGGACTGGACTATATGATAGGGGTTGGGCTATAGGACTGGACTATATGATAGGGGCTGGGCTATAGGACTGGGCTATATGATAGAGGTTGGGCTATAGGACTGGACTATATGATAGAGGCTGGGCTATAGGACTGGACTATATGATAGGGGCTGGGCTATAGGACTGGACTATATGATAGAGGCTGGGCTATAGGACTGGACTATATGATAGGGGCTGGGCTATAGGACTGGACTATATGATAGAGGTTGGGCTATAGGACTGGACTATATGATAGGGGCTGGGCTATAGGACTGGACTATATGATAGGGGCTGGGCTATAGGACTGGACTATATGATAGGGGCTGGGCTATAGGACTGGACTATATGATAGGGGCTGGGCTATAGGACTGGACTATATGATAGGGGCTGGGCTATAGGACTGGGCTATATGATAGGGGCTGGGCTATAGGACTGGACTATATGATAGGGGCTGGGCTATAGGACTGGACTATATGATAGAGGCTGGGCTATAGGACTGGACTATATGATAGGGGCTGGGCTATAGGACTGGACTATATGATAGAGGTTGGGCTATAGGACTGGACTATATGATAGAGGCTGGGCTATAGGACTGGACTATATGATAGGGGCTGGGCTATAGGACTGGACTATATGATAGAGGTTGGGCTATAGCACTGGACTATATGATAGGGGCTGGGCTATAGGACTGGACTATATGATAGGGGCTGGGCTATAGGACTAGACTATATGATAGGGGTTGGGCTATAGGACTAGACTATATGATAGGGGTTGGGCTATAGGACTGGACTATATGATAGGGGCTGGGCTATAGGACTAGAATATATGATAGGGGCTGGGCTATAGGACTGGACTATATGATAGGGGCTGGGCTATAGGACTGGACTATATGATAGGGGTTGGGCTATAGGACTGGACTATATGATAGGGGCTGGGCTATAGGACTGGACTATATGATAGGGGCTGGGCTATAGGACTGGACTATATGATAGGGGCTGGGCTATAGGATGGGGCTATATGATAGGGGCTGGGCTATAGGACTGGGCTATATGATAGAGTCTGGGCTATAGGACTGGACTATATGATAGGAGTGGACTATATGATAGGGGCTGGGCTATAGGACTGGACTATATGATAGAGGCTGGGCTATAGGACTGGACTATATGATAGGGGCTGGGCTATAGGACTGGACTATATGATAGGGGCTGGGCTATAGGACTGGGACTGGGCTATATGATAGGGGCTGGGCTATAGGACTGGACTATATGATAGGGGCTGGGCTATAGGACTGGACTATATGATAGGGGCTGGGCTATAGGACTGGACTATATGATAGAGGCTGGGCTATAGGAGTGGGCTATATGATAGGGGCTGGGCTATAGGAGTGGGCTATATGATAGGGGCTGGGCTATAGGACTGGACTATATGATAGGGGCTGGGCTATAGGACTGGGACTGGGCTATATGATAGAGGCTGGGCTATAGGACTGGACTATATGATAGAGGTTGGGCTATAGGACTGGACTATATGATAGGGGCTGGGCTATAGGACTGGACTATATGATAGGGGCTGGGCTATATGATAGGGGCTGGGCTATAGGACTGGACTATATGATAGGGGCTGGGCTATAGGACTGGCCTATATGATAGGGGCTGGGCTATAGGACTGGACTATATGATAGGGGCTGGGCTATAGGACTAGACTATATGATAGGGGCTGGGCTATAGGACTGGACTATATGATAGGGGCTGGGCTATATGATAGGGGCTGGGCTATAGGACTGGACTATATGATAGGGGCTGGGCTATAGGACTGGGCTATATGATAGGGGCTGGGCTATAGGACTGGACTATATGATAGGGGTTGGGCTATAGGACTGGACTATATGATAGGGGTTGGGCTATAGGAGTGGACTATATGATAGAGGCTGGGCTATAGGACTGGGCTATATGATAGAGGCTGGGCTATAGGACTAGACTATATGATAGAGGCTGGGCTATAGGACTGGACTATATGACAGAGGCTGGGCTATAGGACTGGGCTATATGATAGGGGCTGGGCTATAGGACTGGGACTGGGCTATATGATAGAGGCTGGGCTATAGGACTGGGACTGGGCTATATGATAGAGGTTGGGCTATAGGACTGGACTATATGATAGAGGCTGGGCTATAGGACTGGACTATATGATAGGGGCTGGGCTATAGGACTGGGACTGGGCTATATGATAGAGGCTGGGCTATAGGACTGGGACTGGGCTATATGATAGAGGTTGGGCTATAGGACTGGACTATATGATAGGGGCTGGGCTATAGGACTGGGACTGGGCTATATGATAGAGGCTAGGAGGAGAGTTATAGGTTTTACCGTGTTGCGGTAAATGAGGCTAGGACCAGGTAGACGTCTAAGAGTAGAAGTCTAGGGTAGAAGTCTAGGGTAGAAGTCTAGGGTAGAAGTCTAGGGTAGAAGTCTAGGGTAGAAGTCTAGGGTAGAAGTCTAGGGTAGAAGTCTAGGGTAGAAGTCTAGGGTAGAAGTCCAGGGCTGGGCTATAGGACAGGGTTGTGGGGGACTATGGGTAGAGCTCGGTGTTGGACTGTTGGGCTGTGGGGGACTAGGGCTAGAGCTCTGGGTGAGTATTGTGGTTTAAATTAAGTGTGTGAAGCAGTCAGCAGAAACAGCTTTAATAATTGACCAGTGCAAAGCTCCATCTGCCCAGGTGTCATCCCAGGCCCATCAGCATTGACACACACACACGTACGCCACGCACACACAGGGACATACACAAACACACACGCCAGCATTACTAGCGCTAAAATATTTATCAGCCCGCGGTTTCAGCCTGGCCGCCCATTCTCTGAATGATGCATCATGGGTAAATCTGAGGCCCGCGGCGGCTAAATCATACTAATAGCTGCAGAAAACATCCATTACCACCAAGGGTGTGTGTGTGTGTGTGTGTGTGTGTGTGAATCCTCTCCATGGGTAAAGGGTTTACATGTAAAGTAGTTTGACCTACAGTTCAGTCACTACCTTCTGTTGTACTCAGCACTTTTCTACAACACTATCTGTTGTCTGGTAATATAGTGTTTACTATTTATAATAAATACATATTTATAATACACAATGTTGTCTAGTAAACTGTGTGTGCACATATGTGTGCGTGTTTGCGTGTGTACGTATGTGTGTGCGTCTTACCTTGCCCAGGTTGTTGTGTTCCGCTGCGATCTCTCTGTAGAAGAAGTAGACGTAGTTCCCATAATCCACTGCATGCAGGAAATGGGGCTCTGGAAGAGAGAGGGGACAGAGGTTTTACATTGTCACGTCTCTTTTGTCTCTCCCTCCATTTCTACTTGTACCTCTTTCTATACATAACTATCTCTGTCCTCCCTTCAGACTCTCTCTGTCTCTCTCCAAACCATTTCTCCCTCTCTCTCTGTTCTCCTCCCCTCTCCCTCCTTCCCCACTTCTCTTTCTCTCTCCCTATTTCCCTCTCTCCCTCCATCCTGAATATTTCAGTGTTCCTGTAACAGCTGTGTGTGACAGAGTTGACCTAGATAGTCTGACAGAGTAGAGCTACAGGACGTCTTCACAGGACAGGGACATGGACAGAGACGGCTGCCACCACACACACACACACACACACACACTGCTGTGTTTACCTTTCAGCCATTTGGAGTCGTATTTGATGGTCCTGAGGGCCGAGCCGTCACCCATACTACGGTAGATCACTGCGTCGCTCGCCAGGAAGTCAGCAACCGTCGCCGAGTACAGCTTCCCATCTGAAACAACACACACACACAGGTCAGACAAACACATTGCATTCTGTCATACTGGACATGTCGATCTAGCACCCTAGTTCAAACTGTTTGTTTACACACTGACAATGTGGCACCTTATGAACCCTAGTTGCTATGGCCACAGTATGTGTGTGTGTGTGTGTGTGTGTATGTGGTCATACCAGCGAACAGAGCGACGTTGGTCTGCTTGGCGTCGAACGGGCATCGTGCCAGTCCGCTGATTTCCTCCCCGTCAAACTCCAGGTTATCCAGCTACACACAAAGACACACGCGTCGTTAACAAAGACACACAGACTGCATAGTAAACAATTGGTGCTTATCGAGGCAGAGCAGGAGGGAGAGAGAACGTTTCTCACACACACACACTCTGCTGTTGTCTTACCCTGTAGTATCGGCACATGGGGTTGAAGCCATTAGTTCCACAGATGAACACCAGGTCATCATTTCTGGGAACCAGAACCTTGATGTAGTTATGACACTCATCCTGGAGGAGAAAGAGAGGGGGAGGGAGAGAGATGGGAAGGGAGAGAGAGAGAGAGATGGGAAGGGAGAGAGAGAGCGAGAGAGAGAGCGAGAGAGAGATAGCGAGAGCGAGAGAGAGAGATAGCGAGAGAGAGAGAGAGAGAGAGAGATGGGAAGGGAGAGAGAGATGGGAAGAGAGAGAGAGAGATGGGAAGGGAAAGAGATGGGAAGGGAGAGAGAGCGAGAGAGAGAGAGCGAGAGAGCGAGAGCGAGAGCGAGAGAGAGAGAGAGAGAGAGAGAGAGAGAGAGAGAGAGAGAGAGAGAGAGAGAGAGAGAGAGAGAGAGAGAGAGATAATATTACAAGGATGCCTGCTAAACCCATTTATCTATAATGGTAGGTATAGCCAGTAATTGAAATGGTAGCTATAGCCAGTAGCTATAATGATAAGACATTATGAGGTGAGAGGTAAAGCCAAGGGTAGAGAGAGTCTATAGTAGACAGTAGAAAGGCAGTGTATAGTAATTATAGAAACATAGTATAATAATAAGTATAGTAAAGTCTTACTCTGTGTTTCCCCTTCATGGCACAGTTCTTTCTGTCTGCCTCGCCTGACCTCCATGTTAACTTCTGTAAACATGAACACACACACACACACACACACACACACACATTTAGAAACACACACACATTGTGGCATGCACATTCAGGCAAGCACACACATACACTTTAGTATATGGGATTTCCTACACTGGACAACTTGTTACAGTTGTTGATAAGTCATTGATAATAATCTGCCCATTTTCTTTCATGTCATTACATGAAGATATAAGGGGGGGATCATAGCTATATTCAATCAAATTCACAAGTTGATTTAAAACCTGTTTAACCCTTTATCATGGTTGGCGTCTTGACGGATCTGTCCAAAATCATGTGACATAAAACATTACTTTTCTGTCCTTGCATTTATGGCAGTGTAAGTGTCGTTATATCATATATTAAGCATGAATCTGTTAAATTAGACATTGAACTTTAACCCTGTAAGAATCCTGGATCTAGCTGTTGGACAGTTTTTTTGTATAGTGATCTCAGAAATGCAGTGTAACTACGTAACATTTCGTGTCTCCTTATGTTACGTGTTGAAAACAGTTTTTATGGGCACACAAATCCCAAATGATGTATGCGATTGCAAAATCGAATGCTTCTAACCGAAAGAGTCACCTTACCTTGATACTTAAAACCTAAATTGATACTGTCATTAACGTGGTTCTTCAATAATTATGCATAATACTTGTTGGATGCGCATTCGGTGTCCAGTTGATTAGTTACGCCGTGATATTGTCTTACATCATCTGATCCAGGAAGGAATTTTCGTCAAGTGATGAACGAACATCTGTTGTGATAGCGCATGCGATGCAACAAGAGCCCAAGTGCTGGAAAACAGGTGTTTGCGAGAAATGTCAAGAATATTTTGGTGTCTCATTTGTTACACCGGTGAAGACAGTTGTTCCTGGATCCACGTTGGATCTAATATCCCTAGTGAATTGATGTTGATCACCTGTTGTTATCTGCTTGATTTACAGCAGGGTCTCATTAGATTTTAACAAAGAAAACATTAAAGATAATGAGTTCATGTTTTCATATGTTTTTGTGCCGCGGATTGGACACTGAGTCTACTGTGCGCAACACCTAACGCTATTCCTATTCATTATTCCGGATATAATGACAACAAATGACATTCACAGTAGGATCTGGTAATGAAATAACATGACAAATACATTTTGTTTTCCATGTTATACCTGCAATTTTAAACAATACAAGGGGCTTGAAGTAACCTACTTGAACTTGAATTTGGAGCTCAGAAATTCAAGACCTGGAATAGGCCTACCTTGAAAATCAGACATTTCCTCAATCTGGTGCTTGAAAAGTACTTGTAATTATTGTAGCCAATTTATAAGTTCTCCTGCTCCCTTATAATTATCTGTGATTTCATTTTGATCCGTTTTTGTGAGAGATGTGGTCACTTTCATTTGTTTCCCGCCGCTTCAATTGAAGGGTGTTGCTCTACTCTGTTGTGGAAAAACCATGTGCGGTTATTATGAGGCTCAGTTGGTAGAGCATGGCGCTTGCAGCACCAGGGTTGTGGGTTCGATTCCCACGGGGGACCAGTACAAGAAAAGTATGAAAATGTATGAACTCACTACTGTAAGTCGCTCTGGATAAGAGCGCCTGTTAAATGACTAAAATGTAAACGACAACATCTGTTAGCTTCCCATACAAATTCTTCCATTAAAAAAGGAACCTGGTTTTTGGTCACTTTCTCATTATAAAAACAGCGATGGTGAGATTCAAATGGTGAGATTAAAGCTACCGCTATTCATGGCTTTATTATGTATCCCTGCGTAAGCCACATAGGCTACAGAAAAATGGCCATGCATGCATCCAATCTATTTACACATGAGGAACTGCATGAAACCATTTTGAAATGTTGATCCCAATGTCACACATTGGCCCCATTATTTTAGAAAGACCCATTTCCACTCTCATTTATAGCCTGTTAATTGTGTGATTGATGAGGTAGTGTTTTCTACAGAGGAATTGTGTGTAACTCTGTGATTAACTTGTGGTTAGACAGACTTACCCTGTAGGGAATGATCTCATTCCTGTAGGATTCTCGGAGACTCACTAGATACACCTGGTCTCTGCCAGCGATGAACAGTGTATCCTGTATCTTGGTCATCAGTTGGAAGTCCAGTCTGTGCTGTGACTCGTTCCCCGACAGACGACCTCGGAACACTGGGTACTGCCGCGAGACTGAAATACACATACACACACGTTAGTCAGAGATCACACACACACACACACACACACGTAAGCTTTCAGAGTGCTACACACACACACACACACTTCTCTGTTTCTCAGAGGGCCACACACTAGCAATCAGGTTATTGATTAAGCGTAAACATGTCGTGTGTTACAGCTTTATAGAAATCTTTCAGTAATGTAATGCAGGCTGCTGATACAGCACGGTGGTGTGTGTGTGTGTGGACATGTTTAACTATACTTGTGGGGACCAGAAGTCCCCACAAGTATAGTACACAGAATGTTTTTTGACCAACAAGGTCAAATGCTATTTCTAAGGGGGTTTAGGGTTAAGGTTAGAATTAGGTTTAGGGTTAGGAGCTAGGGTTAGGTTTAGGGAAAATAGGATTTTGAATGGGACTGAATTGTATGTCCCTACAAGGTTAGTTGTACAAGACTCTGTGTGTGTGTGTGTGTGTGTGTGTGTTTGTGAGAGTTACGGTAGGCCAGCTCAGCAGTCTTTGTATTCCCTGTGTACATCACAGAGGAAGGGAATCTAGTTAATGCCTGAGCTGACGATGGACAGGATTGATTTTATACGGGGGCATACAATGTCTGATCAGTCAGCACATTACATTACCATGAAGACCTTACAGTACACCATCAATACACTTCACTGATACATGCAGGACAATGGGACACATAATTCATGACAACAGAGTGCGTGCAAGCGTGCGTGCATGTGTGTGCAGTATGTCTGTGTGTGTGTGTGTGTGTGTGTGTGTACTCACAGTGTGCGTCGACAATGTCCAGGGGTATACTATCCTCTGGGAAGCTGGCAGACAGGGTGTGTGTGGCTGTAGCTAGCAGTATGCTGAATAGAAGGCCTGCTCTCCAAACCATGACTGCTGCTTCTGGTCTGAGACCACTCCTTCCTGCCTGGTTCTCACCCAACAAGATGTTACCTGGAAACACAGAGACGATCAGTCATGAAATACAGAAATGGTCAGGAAAGTCTAGAACTAACAGAAGCTAACAGAATTCAGTATTGACACCAAATGTATATTCTAAAATAATATATTTCACTGTCATTTTCTGTAATCGCTCTCTATATCTCTCTCACACATACACACACACTCCATTTCTCTCTCCTTCTCACTCTCTGGACCCCTTTTACATGTAAACTGTTTTTACCAGGGACTATTGTACCAGGGTGTATTGTAGATCACGTTTGAATGTTTAGTGGTTTTAAGTTGAGATCATTTATGACATGAGCAGTACCTTGGATGACCTGATCAGCTACTGTGTGTCTGTCTGTGTGTGTGTGTGTGTATGTGTGTTTGTGTGTATGTGTGTGTATGTGGGAGTGGCAGCAGCCCTTTAGAGATGGCGTGTGTGTGCATTTTAATGAACGTCCAGTCAAATATTTATAAGACAAACAAATTATTAATGTGGACAGTCTGAATGGATATACACAATTTACCACTAAACAACACACACACACACACACACACACACACACACACAGGGGGATGGATTAGCCAGCAGCACACTGAGACACACACACACAAAAGTGTGCACACAAGCAGAATATCCCAGTGTACCACTGATAAGCACGCCATCTCTGTGCGCACACGGCCACACGCACACAAACCAGTATTGACACGTTTTCAATTAGCCCTAGGTCCACCTGCTTCAGAGCAGAGCTAGCTGGCAGCAGCCGGTGTGTCTGTCTGGCCAGCCCATTAGTATCTGATTGATCCAGTCAGGATGTACGCCTCACTAGGTTTATATACATGTTTACCTATATTAACTATTATACTAACTACAGCAGCCTCTATAGGTTAACACACCACAGCAGTTTACCTAAGGAACATTATATTACATCGACTTTAGATGTAAGGAATATCAGATGTCATCGTTAGAGCAGCACAGTTGACCAATGAGAATGATGATGTCTGCTGGGGGATCGGATGGAACAATCAACACACTGCAGGCTAAATCTACTCTTCCTGTCTGATACTGTTAGCTGGCTGAATACACACAGCCTTAGATCTATGGTATCTATCTGTCTGTTAGAGTGGCCTGAGGAGGGTTATATCACTGTGGTGATGACAGAGAGACAGAGAGAGAGAGACAGAGAGAGAGAGACAGAGAGAGAGAGAGAGAGAGAGAGAGAGAGAGAGAGAGAGAGAGAGAGAGAGAGACAGAGAGAGAGACAGAGAGAGAGACAGAGAGAGAGACAGAGAGAGAGAAACAGAGAGTGAGAGACAGAGAGTGAGAGACAGAGAGTGAGAGACAGAGAGTGAGACAGAGAGAGAGTCACACCAAGCAGTATGACTGGCAGTGATGCATCGCCAGCCACTATGGAAGTACGGATGCACTACTGCTGGGAGGAACAAGCCCAGCGCCAGCTGGCTGAGCAGAACTGCTCTTCTCTTCAATTAGTGGTGTTAGTGGAGAAATTAGAGTTCTGATGTTTCAGCAATCAGAGCATCAGAGCAGAAAGATCTCTCTGGTGATCTAACACACATAGATGAGGCTGGCTACAGGATATCCCATACACAAACGATTAACTGATCCATACCGAACAATTCATATATCTATACCGAACGATTCACAGGTCTATACCGAACAATTCACTGATCTGCAACTGCGAGCAATTTCATCCCTCACCCTAACCAGGGGAGAAGAGGAATCGATAGAGAGGAGAGGAGAAAGAGAGAAAAGTAGAGACAACAACATGGGGACATGCCGCTTTAGCTACTTAAAGGGATAATGTGAGATAGTGGCATTTAAAACATTTTTCTACTTACCCAGAGTCAGATGAACTTATGGATACAAATGTTATGTCTCTGCATGCAGTTTGAAGGAAGTTAAAGGTACAGTGCCTTCAAAAACTATCCACACCCCTTTTTCCACGTTGTTGTGTTACAAAGTGGAATTAAAATGGATTGAATTGTCATTTTTTTAATCAACAAATCTACACAAAGTACTCTGTAATGTCAAAGTGGAAGAAAAATGTGAACATCATATTTTTTTTTATATGGAAAATATAACACTAATGAATATACAGTATGTTGATTAGATAAGTATTCAACCCCCTGGGTCATTACATGTTAGAATCACCTTTGGCAGCGATTACAGCTGTGAGTCTTCCTGGGTAAGTCTCTAAGAGCTTTGCTCACCTGGATTGTACAATATTTGCCCATTATTCTGTCAAGTTGGTTCATGATCATTGCTAGACAGACATTTTCAAGTCTTACCATAGATTTTCAAGCCGATTTAAGTCAAAACTGTAACTAGGCCACTCAACAACATTCCATGTCGTCTTAGTAACAACTCCAGTGTATATTTGGCCTTTAGGTAATTGTCCTGCTAAAAGGTACATTTGTCTCCCAGTGTCTGTTGGAAAACAGACTGAACCAAGTTTTCCTCTCGGATTTTGCCTGTGGTTAGCTCTATTCGGTTTATTTTTATCCTAAAAAACTCCCTAGTCCTTGCCGATGACAAGCATACCCATAACATGATGCAGCCACCACCATGCTTAAAAATATGAAGAGTGGTACTCAGTGATGTGTTGTGTTGGATTTGCCCCAAACATAACATTTTTACATTTACATTTTAGTCATTTAGCAGACGCTCTTATCCAGAGCGACTATCAGTTAGTGACTGCATACATTTTTCATACTGGCCCCACGTGGGAATCCAACCCACAACCCTGGCATTGCAAGCGCCATGCTCTACCAACTGAGCTACACGGGAGGCTAACGCTTTGTATTCAGGACAAAAAACATTTTTAACAGTTTTACTTCAGTGCCTTATTGCAAACAGGATCCATGTTTGGGAATATTTTTATTCTGTACAGGCTTCCTTCTTTTCACTCTGTAATTTATGTTAGTATTGTGGAGTAACTACAATGTTGTTGATCCATCCTCCGTTTTCTCATATCACAGACATTCAACTCTGTAACTGTTTTAAAGTCACCATTGGCCTCATGGTGAAATCCCTGAGCGGTTTCCTTCCCTGGTCTTTGTGGTTGAATCTGTGCTTGATATTCACTGCTCGACTGAGGGACCTTACAGATAATTGTATGTGTGGGGTACAGAGATGGGGTAGTCATTTAAACACTATTATTGCACACAGAGTGAGTCCATGCAACTTATTATGTGACTTGTAAGCACATTTTTACTCCTGAACTTATTTAGGCTTGCCATAACAAAAAGGTTGAATACTTATGGGCTCCCGAGTGGCGCAGTGGTCTAAGGCACTGCATCTCAGTGCTTTGAGGCGTCACTACAGACCCCCTGGTTCGAGTCCAGGCTTTATCACAACCGGCCGTGATTGGGAGTCCCATAGGGCGGCGCACAATTGGCCGGTGTAGGCCTTCATTGTCAATAAGAATTTGTTCTTAACTGACTTTTCAGTTTTCATTTCTAAAAACATAACTCCACTTTGACATTATGGGGTATTGTGTGTAGATCAGTGACACCAAATCTCAATTTAACCCATTTTAAAATGTAGGCTGTAACAAATCAAAATGTGGAAAAGGTCTAGGGCTGTGAATACTCTCTGAAGGCACTGTAGTTTCGCGAGCCATTGCTAACTAGCATTAGTGCATTGACTGGAAGTCTACCAGAACAGCTAGCATGCTAGCCTAATTGCCAAAATCTGGCACTATCCCTGCTGCTGTTACTCTCCCTACAATCCAGATCATCATATCAATTCCAAAAAGTTGCCCTAGATAAAACGTCTTCTTTTCGAAACAGTTCTCGAGACAACAACTGATAATTAAATAGCTAAGAAGAAAACAATGAATACAGATACAATCAATAAAGTATAAACCATGGGAAATGATATGATCATTATAGAGCATTACTATACAGCCTCAAGGCTGCCTCAAGAGACGACAAGGCTCCTTTCACAGGTTAATCATTTATTCACAGGTAAATCATTAACCTCCCTTCTTAAGGATTCTCTCCCTCTCTAACTCTCTGTTTCTTCCTTCCTTCCTTCCTTCCTTCCTTCCTTCCTTCCTTCCTTCCTTCCTTCCTTCCAACTCTCTCTCATTCTTTTTAAAACTCCCCCTCTCTGTTATTGTGGCTCTCTAAACTGTTCCAGAGAAAAACACTTGGGCTGTAACTTCCCATGATGCCTAGTGGTGGAGTAGCAGTCTTTCTTGAGCAGCTCTAATGTAAAACAGAACAGAGAGGGAGAGGAAGGGGAGACATGGAGGGGTCAGCCTGCTAAAATTACCCTCAATCTGAGGCCAACCTAACATGTTCCCTATTCACTATCCTATTCCTGCCCTGCAGAGTGTGTGTGTGTGTGTGTGTGCACGTGTGCGTGTCCGTAGGCCTCGACAGGCCCTGAGACGCAGGAATAGAGCTAGTCACGCAACTCTGTCCTGTTCAGCCTTCCCCCCCTCCTCTCTCCTCTCTCTGTCTGTTATTACAGGCTTTTCA
The DNA here is from genome assembly GCF_964263955.1 of Coregonus lavaretus. Taxonomy (NCBI): domain Eukaryota; kingdom Metazoa; phylum Chordata; class Actinopteri; order Salmoniformes; family Salmonidae; genus Coregonus; species Coregonus lavaretus. The sequence goes on from NW_028157426.1 coordinate 150,573, forward strand.
GTATCCTACAATCACTCTCCCACTGCTGATGTTGTTGGCTCAGACTCACTCTGTTTAAACACCAAGAGGAGGGTGTGTGTGTGTGTGTGTGTGTGTGTGTGTGTGTGTGTGTGGCGGGGGTTGTTGGCTGGTTGTTTCTCATTGGCAGGCTCTGCACCAAGTTGACTTATGAAGCTTGTTCTAGTTACAGTGTTTCAATCACAGAACCTGACCAACACCTATATTGTCGTAACGTTTTAACTAGCACAAGGATAACAAAGAACTTACAGATTGGGAGCAGCAACCAGTGTGGACATGACTTCCTCTCTGCATATATATATATTATATATATATATATATATATATATTTAGTCCAGCTTCTGTGATTGTTGGACATAGTGTATGTATAGTTATTTCTCTCTCTCTCTCTCTCTCTCTCCGCAGTCTGCCTGTAGAAACAACACCAGAGCAGTCTCCTCTCCTGCAGGTCAGTACAACTGGTGCTGTGGAGGAATCAGCCCAATCAACTGTGGTACACAATAAGATTATAGTAATGTGACCCCCCTCATTCCACCCTGTGTGTTGTTGTAAATACCCCTCCATCAGTGTGACCAGGGTGAATACAACACCACTGAACAATAGATGCTGCTCCAGGGGCAACTCTGTTTGTCATCCAGCCCTATGTTACACACACACACGTTTGTTTTACTATACCTGTGGGGACCAAACAATTTATTCCCATTCAGAATCCTATTTTCCATAACCTCTAACCGTAAACCTAACCTACAAACCCTTAACCCTAATCCCAAACCCTAATTCTAATCCTAAACCTAACCCCTAAGCCTAAAATTTACTTTTTTCTTGTGGGGACCATCGAATTGTCCCCACTTGTCAAAATTGTTCTTGTTTTATAGTATCCTCGTGAGGATTTCTGGTCCCCACAAGGATAGTAAAACCAAAAACACACAGTCACACACACAACGTAGAGGAAATCAAATAACTGAAGTTTAGTTTCAGACCTCACGTTTACCTCAGTAAAAGCTGATAGTATTACTTTTACTGGATTTCACTGAATAAAATTAAGATATTCCTTGTAGCATTCCCAGTGTGTGTGCAAGTGTGTGCTTGACTACGTGCGTGCATGTGCATGTGAGTGCTTGACTACATGCGTACGTGTGTGTGTGTGCGGCCATGCCAAATTGGATGTACTAAATAACTTTGTTGTCCTCATCAGGGCTTTGGGAAAGTAATCAGTGTGTGACCGAGCAGCCAGACGATTAGCAGACCTCCATCAGACCAGACTAGAGAAACCATTACTGCTCCCTCTCCTGATCTTCAATAACAACACCAGCCAGTCATCTCAGTGTTTACTGAGGATTACATCTGAAGAGTCTGACTTGTTGCTACAGAGAGAGTTGGCAGAGAAAGAAGGCTGTGCCACCTCACACCCTCCCTCCCTCCCTCCTCTCTTCATGGCCTCCTTTCCTCCCTCTTTCTTTCCCTTCGTGTGTAGAGGGGTGTAAGAGGAGAAAGGCTGTTCTCTCTCTTTCCCTCCTTTTCCATATACCTTCGTGAGAGGTGGATTGTAAGAGGAGAAAGGCTGTTCTCCATGGTAGTTCAGCTGTAGTGAAGCACAAAGGCCAGAGCTGCAGGTGTGACGGGAACAATAGAGGCTTTTGGTTGGGCTGTACAATGGAGCTACTGCCCCTAACACTGTCCAACTCTCTAGGGGTTAGGGATGGTACTAGTGGCTCTTCACTGACCCAACTCTCTGGGGGTTAGGGTTAGTAGTAGTGGCCCTTCACTTACCCAACTCTCTGGGGATTAGGGTTAGTAGTAGTGGTTAAGAGCGTTGTGCCAGTAACCGAAAGGTCGCTGGTTCTAATCCCCGAGCCGACTAGGTGAAAAATCTGTCTATGCCCTTGAGCAAGGCACTTAACCCTAATTGCTCCTGTAAGTCGCTCTGGATAAGAGCGTCTGCTAAATGACCTATTTATTTACTTACCCAACTCTCTGGGGGTTAGGGTTAGTAGTAGTGGCCCTTCACTTACCCAAATCTCTGGGGATTAGGGTTAGTAGTAGTGGCCCTTCACTTACCCAACTCTCTGGGGGTTAGGGATAGTACTAGTGGCCCTTCACTGACCCAACTCTCTGGGGGTTAGGGATAGTACTATTGGAATTAACAAACCTGATTAAAGGAGTTAAAGTTGGTTAATTTCCCATTCAGCACAATATGACTTTGTAGGGGTTGGCCAGTGAGATGGAAGAACCAACAGAGGTCAGCTGCTGTTCACAGATCTGTTATAGTTACGCTGCCAGTTACACAGCTGCTATTGGGGCTGGCAACACAATAGTTGTGGGGTTGGTTTGGTACTGGCAACACCAGAGTGGGTATGGGTCTGGCAACACCAGGGCTGTGGGTTTGGTACTGGCGCAACACCAGAGTTGTGGGTTTGGTACTGGCACAACACCAGAGTTGTGGGTTTGGTACTGGCGCAACACCAGAGTTGTGGGTTTGGTACTGGCGCAACACCAGAGTTGTGGGTTTGGTACTGGCGCAACACCAAGAGTGGGTTTGATTCCAGCATAGGCCATATACTGAATATATGTGTTAACTGTAAGTCACTTAATGTAAGTCAACTGTTCAAGTTGCTGCTATATGATAAATGACCACCTACATATTCATGAATATATTCATACAGTGAGGGAAAAAAGTATTTGATCCCCTGCTGATTTTGTACGTTTGCCCACTGACAATGAAATTATCAGTCTATAATTTTAATGGTAGGTTTATTTGAACAGTGAGAGACAGAATAACAACAAAAAAATCAAGAAAAACGCATGTAAAAAATGTTATAAATTGATTTGCATTTTAATAAGGGAAATAAGTATTTGACCCCCTCTCAATCAGAAAGATTTCTGGCTCCCAAATGTCTTTTATACAGGTAACGAGCTGAGATTAGGAGCACACTCTTAAAGGGAGTGCTCCTAATCTCAATTTGTTACCTGTATAAAAGACACCTGTCCACAGAAGCAATCAATCAATCAGATTCCAAACTCTCCACAATGGCCAAGACCAAAGAGCTCTCCAAGAATGTAAGGGACAAGATTGTAGACCTACACAAGGCTGGAATGGGCTACAAGACCATCGCCATGCAGCTTGGTGAGAAGGTGACAACAGTTGGTGCGATTATTCTCAAATGGAAGAAACACAAAATAACTGTCAATCTCCCTCGGCCTGGGGCTCCATGCAAGATCTCACCTCATGGAGTTGCAATGATCATGAGAACGGTGAGGAATCAGCCCAGAACTACACGGGAGGATCTTGTCAATGATCTCAAGGCAGCTGGGACCATAGTAACCAAGAAAGCACACTACGCCGTGAAGGACTGAAATCCTGCAGCGCCCGCAAGGTCCCCCTGCTCAAGAAAGCACATATACAGGCCCGTCTGAAGTTTGCCAATGAACATCTGAATGATTCAGAAGAGAAATGGGTGAAAGTGTTGTGGTCAGATGAGACCAAAATCGAGCTCTTTGGCATTTTACATTTTAGCCATTTAGCAGACGCTCTTATCTAGAGCGACATACAGTTAGTGAGTGCATACATTCTTCTTTTTTTTTCATACTGGCCCCCGTGGGAATCGAACCCACAACCCTGGCATTGCAAACGCCTTGGCATCAACTCAACTCGCCGTGTTTGGAGGAGGAGGAATGCTGCCTATGACCCCAAGAACACCATCCCCACCGTCAAACATGGAGGTGGAAACATTATGCTTTGGGGGTGTTTTTCTGCTAAGGGGACAGGACAACTTCACCGCATCAAAGGGACGATGGACGGGGCCATGTACCGTCAAATCTTGGGTGAGAACCTCCTTCCCTCAGCCAGGGCATTGAAAATGGGTCGTGGATGGGTATTCCAGCATGACAATGACCCAAAACACACGGCTAAGGCAACAAAGGAGTGGCTCAAGAAGAAGCACATTAAGGTCCTGGAGTGGTCTAGCCAGTCTCCAGACCTTAATCCCATAGAAAATCTGTGGAGGGAGCTGAAGGTTCGAGTTGCCAAACGTCAGCCTCGAAACCTTAATGACTTGGAGAAGATCTGCAAAGAGGAGTGGGACAAAATCCCTCCTGAGATGTGTGCAAACCTGGTGGCCAACTACAAGAAACGTCTGACCTCTGTGATTGCCAACAAGGGTTTTGCCACCAAGTACTAAGTCATGTTTTGCAGAGGGGTCAAATACTTTTTCCCCTCGATAAGTTGCTGGTTCTAATCCCCGAGCCGACTAGGTGAAAAATCTGTCGATGTGCCCTTGAGCAAGGCACTTAACCCTAATTGCTCCTGTAAGTCGCTCTGGATAAGAGCGTCTGCTAAATGACAAAATAAAATAAAATAAAAAAATTAATAAATTAAAATGCAAATCAATTTCTAACATTTTTGACATGTGTTTTTCTGGATTTTTTTGTTGTTATTCTGCCTCTCACTGTTCAAATAAACCTACCATTAAAATTATAGACTGGTCATGTCTTTGTCAGTGGGCAAACATACAAAATCAGCAGGGGATCAAATACTTTTTTCCCTCACTGTATATTGATGGATTTGAGCCTGGAGACCGTGTAGACATGCTACTACTGTCCAGGGTGAATGGAGGTTACTGGATTACTTTTACCCTTAAAACATGGGTTTTAAATAAAATTAAACTTTCCATATAATTTCAGACACAAAGAAATCTAGGACTTGTGATATTATATATGTCACATAATAATCAGAATTGCATAAATTATTTGCTCATTTTACCAAAAGCATTTATCTAACTGAACTAAATGGAGCACGGCCCTCCTAAACACTACATACAGCGTGTGAATATTGACTTGAATAACTTATCTTCCGACACAGTCCTTCCACGGCTGTCATTCAATTAACTGACTCTATTGCGCCGTTTCATTCATTCTCCCACGTTAACCCCTACACTACCCCACCCCAACTCCCCCTAACCTTAACCCATTCATCCTATCACTGGAGTAGAACACAGATGTTTAGGGATCCAGAGCTGCGGGACAATCTGTCTATTTACCGTAGCGGACAGGGCAGGCCAGGGAGAGTGCGTGGGGGGAAGCTTTCTAGTGCCCGTGGACCCAAGCCACATCCCGGCTCCACAACACCTATTGTCCCGGCTGGGAGGGAACGCATTCAAAATGGATCTGTGCTAACCTTTATACTCCACATGAAATGCGAAAGACAACAAAGAAGGGAGGGAGAGCAGAGGAGTGACACACCAGTAATGGGGATAGGAGAGAATTGATTGCGCCGCTAATGCAGGGATGGGCTCGGCGCTAAAAGATCCCTGCCATCGCGGAACATTGGCTGCTTAGTTCACAGGCAACACTGATTTATTTAGGCTCATCAACCATCCCTATTTGCCAACATGTTTAGACCTGTATCTTACTAAAATACAATCTAACAACAAATGAAATTAAGCATTGGATAACGCGTAAAGTAGTCGCCTACCTATCCAACCTAACGCCAATAACTGTTGGACAAGCCCTAATAAAATAGCCCGTTTCACAATCACAATGAAGGTGCAATTTCGCTGGTCATGTTCTGTTGATCAGTACCAAAGTCCACTGTGTGAGAATGTAAAAGTTCACATCTTATTCCCATTTCCTACATGCCTGTACACCGTAACGACCCCCAACACAATGTGAGAAAAGCTTTTTCCCCCTGCGCTTTAAATCAACAATCAGGGCTCATCAATTTGATCTTATATCTATCTATCTTATCTGCGCCACAGTATTAGAAAAATAGCAAACTCTTATCTTCTCTGTAAATATCATGTTTACCTGACCATCTATCCATGAAAGAATAATAATCTAATTAGACTATTACTTTATTCACTCCAACAATAAAGTGATGTTATATGAAAGTGGCGTCAGCAAACATCTATTCTGAATTCTGTACCAATCTCTATAGGACGAAAACTATAGCCAAACGAATGTTAAGAAGAAAAAAAACATTTAACAAACCCATTTAAGCACTTTTCAAACGGTTTAATATGAACACCAACAACCTACCTTGTGGTTCCAAAATGATTCATGAAAGCGTATGGCAGATCTCTTTACAATCCCAATGAAGGCTATATCCCTATAATGTTAATCCATTATAATAATTCCATTTGGTGGAGTTATAAACGTATATAATTCCTTATTCCCAGGGCCATAAGGTCTCCACACTTCTCTTTTCCAGTCGCGGACAGCGGACATTAATTCAGAGACGCGGACTCCTCTCTCTCTCTCTCTGCGTCCTTGGGCCCGGCTCACTGCTTACTGATCTTCAAAGCTCAACCGTGATCAAATAGCGCTACAGTCCCCTCGTACCTTCATTACCGCCCCCATTCATCCCCCTTGATTATTAACTTTAAAACCAGAGGGAAAACGTAAATAAGAGAAGTACGCTTTCCGTTCAGCACTGAGCGCGCATAGAGAACAAATCAGGCATAAGAGATACAAGCAGAATGATAATGTTTCATAAACTATGAGAATATAGGCTGCAGCCAATACGAAGAAAGCCCATGTATAAATAGCCTGGTCGACAACTATTTCTGTAGCATTCACCACTTGTGCAGGGCAGCCCTACAAGCCGACTCAGGCTGCAACAAATACAACCTTTCCCCTTCAGTTTGCAAGGACACTTTCGCTGCTCGTTGCGGGTTTTAAAGAATAAACTCACCTCATCGGGGTAGATATTTTTTTATCCTTTTTAGTTGCTATACAATCACAAAATCACGAATAGTCCAACTTGTCGCTGTTAGCTTGCAGTGGGCAGCCAGAAAAACAATCTAATGCACGGCAAATGGTGTAACTCGATCCATACTGAGTCAATCCATCACACAGCGCTCTGCCTGTCTTCCAATAGGCCGCGCTCTCGCTTCAGTCCCTCCCCCATCTCTGGCGACTCTCCCTCCCCGACCGCTTTCTTTCCTGCCAGAGAGAAAGAGAAAAGAAAGAGAGGAGAGAGGCCCCCACCTTCCCCCATGACCCTGCCTTGCCCCCCCTATCCTTCCTCCCATCCCCCAAAGCCACTAAGTGAAGCCCGTTGGTAAATCTTTTCAGCAGAATTGTTTTCGGAGGGGGAAAGGGGGACTTGCTGAGAAAGGAACTATCTTTAAAACCCTTTAACTCCATGTCTGCTATACTATACTACAGCTAGCCTAATGCTATGACTTTTCTACACCACCTTGCAGTTGTTGAACGCAATAGACCAAATGCATTTGTATGTATGAAACTTAGACATAATTTTCCATGCACTTTATCCATTTGTACCCATTCTGCCATTCCACAAATGGATCCCACAGTAAATCTGTGCATCACGCAATGATGCTGATGGATTTAAACGTGTTTCTTTAACAAACCAGTAAGTAATGCCCTGATCTAACAACAATGCACACACAAATGCAGAGCCCAGCGCTGAACAGAACAATTGGTATGGCCTTTGGTAATACATTCTTACAATTTGTTCCATTAACCCAGTTTGTCAGTGAGAATCACATCAGAGGGATAACGGTGGTCTGCTGAGGGCTAGCTAGGCAGAGACGAGGGGTGAGGAGGGTTGTGGATGGGGAGAGGAAGGGAGAGATACAGACAGAGAGATGTACTGGAAGTACACACAAATACAGTTACATTCTATCTGAACTGAAGGAAATCCCCCACAAGCCCCTTACATTACTCAGACCCCAGGATTCACTGACTCAATGTCTGTAACATGGCTCACACATTCCTATAAGATGCTTCAGTCACTCCTATAACTTTTTTTAGTGATCCAATTGACATTTTAGTCATTTAGCAGACGCTCTTATCCAGAGCGACTTACAATTAGTGAGTGCATACATTTTTCATACTGGCCCCCGTGCTTCAGTCACTCCTATAACATGCCTCACACACTCCTATAACATGCTTCAGTCACTCCTATAACATGCTCCAGTCACTCCTATAACATGCCTCACACACTCCTATAACATGCTTCAGTCACTCCTATAACATATTTCAGTCACTCCTGTAACATGCTTCATTCACTCCTATGACATGCTTCAGTCACTCCTGTAAAATGCTTCAGTCACTCATAACATGCTTCAGTCACTCCTATAACATGCCTCACACACTCCTATAACATGCTTCAGTCACTCCTATAACATATTTCAGTCACTCCTGTAACATGCTTCATACACTAAGGTAACCTGTTTAAATGACTACCGACCCGTAATACTCATGTATGTAGCCATGAAGTACTTTGAAAGGCAAGTCATGGCTCACAACACCATTATCCCAGAAACACTAGACCCACACCAATTTGCATACCGCCCCAACAGATCCACAGATGATGCAATCTCTATTTCGCTCCACACTACCCTTTCACACCTGGACAAAAGGAACACCAATGTGAGAATGCTATTCATTGACTACAGCTCAGCGTTCAACACCACAGTGCCCTCAAAGCTCATCACTAAGCTAAGGACCCTGGGACTAAACACCTCCCTTTGCAACTGGATCCTGGACTTCCTGACTGGCCTCCCCCAGGTGGTAAGGGTAGGTAACAACACATCCGCCATGCTGATCCTCAACACGGGGGCCCCTCAGGTTGCGTGCTCAGTCCCCTCCTGTACTCCCTGTTCACTCATGACTGCATGGCCAGGCACGACTCCAACACCATCATTAAGTTTGCTGACGACACAACAGTGGTAGGCCTGATCACAGAGAACGACGAGACAGCCTATAGGGAGGAGGTCAGAGACCTCGCTGTGTGGTGCCAGGACAACAACCTCTCCCTCAACGTGATCAAGACAAAGGAGATGATTGTGGACTACAGGAAAAAGAAGAGGACCGAGCACGCCCCCATTCTCATCGACGGGGATGTAGTGGAGCAGGTTGAGAGCTTCAAGTTCCTTGGTGTCCACATCATCAACAAACAAACATGGTCCAAGCACACCAAGACAGTCGTGAAGAGGGCACAACAAAACCTATTCCCCCTAAGGAGACTGAAAAGATTTGGCATGGGGTCCTTAGATCCTCAAAAGGTTCTACAGCTGCACCATCGAGAGCATCCTGACTGGTTGCATCACTGCCTGGTATAGCAACTGCTCGGCCTCCGACCGCAAGGCACTACAGAGGGTAGTGTGTACGGCCCAGTACATCACTGGGGCCAAGCTTCCTGCCATCCAGGACCTCTATACCAGGTGGTGTCAGAGGAAAGCCCTAAAAAATTGTCAAAGACTCCAGCCACCCTAGTCATAGACTGTTCTCTCTGCTACCACACGGCAAGCGGTACCAGAGCGCCAAGTCTAGGTCAAAGAGGCTTCTAAACAGCTTCTACCCCCAAGCCATAAGACTCCTGAACGTCTAATCAAATGGCTACCCAGACTATTTGCATTGCCCCCCCCCCTCTTTTACGCTGCTGCTACTCTCTGTATATTATCTATGCATTGTCACTTTAATAACCTACATGTACATATTACATTTACATTACATTTTAGTCATTTAGCAGACGCTCTTATCCAGAGCGACTTACAGTTAGTGAGTGCATGCATTTTTTTTCATACTGGTCCCCCGTGGGAAAAGAACCCACAACCCTGGCGTTGCAAACGCCATGCTCTACCAACTGAGCTACACGGGACTATACCTCAATTACCTCGACTAACCGATGCCCCCGCACATTGACTCGGTACCGGTACCCCCTGTATATAGCCTCGCTATTGTTATTTTTACTGCTGCTCTTTAATTATTTGTTACTTTTATTTCATATTATTTTATATAGTATTTTTTAGTGTGTTTAAAAAATAATAATTTGGTATTCTTTCTTAAAACTGCATTGTTGGTTAAGGGCTTGTAAGTAAGCATTTCACTGTAAGGTCTACACCTGTTGTATTCGGCGCATGTGACAAATATAACATGCTTCAGTCACTCCCATAACGTGCTTCAGTCACTCATCAAATCTGCAATACCGTGTTCAAGCAGCGGATGATTCTCGATGCACATTTGGAGAATCAGAATGTATGTGTTTGTTTGAGTGTGTGGGTCTCTCCCTCGCTCTCTCTCTATGTGTGTACAGTGTGTGTGTGAGAGAGAGAGAGGGAGAGAGACAGACAAAGAGAGATAGGGGTTGGGAAGGGAGTGAAAGTCCTTATTGACCGTGTCAAGTCGTTCTAGGGCCACTTACCCAAACAGTGGCCGTCCATTTGCAACCCGTTAGTAGGGAGGGTTAGCAGATGTATGTGAACCCCCCCCCCACACACACACTCTCTGCCCCCCCACCTCTCCCCTCACACACACTCTATCCCCCCACACACACTCTGCCCCCCCACCTCCCCCCTCACACACACTCTATCCCCCCACCTCCCCCCTCACACACACTCTATCCCCCCACCCCCCCTCCACACACACTCTGCCCCCCACCTCCCCCCTCACACACACTCTATCCCCCGACCCCCCCTCCACACACACTCTATCCCCCCACCCCCCCTCCACACACACTCTGCCCCCCCACCTCCCCCCTCACACACACTCTATCCCCCGACCCCCCCTCCACACACACTCTATCCCCCCACCTCCCCACACACACACACTCTGCCCCCCCAACACACACATACTCACACACTCCGGCCCCCATTAGTAACTGTGAAAGTGGTATTTCCATGTGAATGGTTCTACAAGAAGAGCTAATTTACACTATTGATCTGTCTGATCCCATACTGTCTCTCTGGCCACTGATTCACTCTCTCCACTGTTTCACTCTCTGGCCACTGTTTCACTCTCTCCACTGTTTCACTCTCTCCACTGTTTCACTCCCGCTACTGTTTCACCCTCTACTGTTTTACTCTCTCCACTGTTTCACTCACTCTCCCCTGTCTGTCTCTCTACCAGTTCCATGTCTGTCTCTACCAGTCAGTCTCCTGTCTGTCTCTACCAGTCAGTCTCCTGTCTGTCTCTACCAGTCAGTCTCCTGTCTGTCTAGTACACTGTCTGTTCCCCAGATTGCTGTGTCAGCATGGAGGAAGGAGAGGCATCTGTCGTTATTGTGAAGATGGAAATAGGGATGGATCAATGTGTCCAATATTGGCGGAATGGAGAAATCAACGTATTGATGGTGCTAGATGGACAGCAGTATGTCGGGTGGGAATGGATGGATGGATGGTGGGGGAGGATGGACAGATGACAAAGGAGAAAGTGGTGCTTCCAAGCCCTTGTGTGTCCGAGAGGAGGGAGAGACTTGCGGGGTGACCGTCGGGGGTGTGCAGGGGCCTGAGGCTTAGGGGGTGTGTGGGATGACCTTAGGGGGTATATAGGGCTGGGCCAGGGGCCAGAGGGCCAACATTGCGACCAGATTTATAGACAGAATATGCCTCCACAGATGTCCCAGGGCTAGGGCTCATTCCTGGGGGTCTTGATGTAGAGACTGGGGTATGGAGATGGGGCTCTGAGGTAGGGTCTGGAAGCAAGGCTGGGGCTGAGCTGTGGTTTGATGCTGGGGCTGGGGTTGGGGTATAGGGCTGCTGGGGTATATGGCTGGGGCTAGGCCTTGATGCTGGGGCCTGAGGTAGAGGCTGAGAATGAGTTAGTGGCTGGATGATACAAGGCTGGAGATACAGAAATGATATTAGCTATTAATCCATTCAAAAGGTCATGTGTTGACCAGGTTACGTTAAGGACGAGGTTACAGTGAGGTTAATTCCCAGCCAGCAGGGTGAGGCTGTGTACCTGTCTGAGCTGTGGTCTCTCTCTGACTCATGAGTCACTGTCTGAATCAGCTGTATCTTATCCAACAACACAGGTGGAGGCACAATAAATGTTCCAGAACACTCAAAGGATATCCCAAAATCTGAGAGGAATTAAGATGACAGAATGGCAGATGGAAGGTTTGGCAGTTGAGATATGACATGGGAAATATGGCCATTTACCTAGCAGATGCTTCTATCCAAATCTATTACAGCACCAACTAACTGAGCTACAGAACCACATCATTACCCCCCAAGAATAAATAGTATTTTTACCGTATTGTGTATTGTACAGTGAGGGAAAAAAGTATTTGATCCCTTGCTGATTTTGTACGTTTGCCCACTGACAAAGACATGATCAGTCTATAATTTCACCATTTGTCACTTAGGCTGTGTCCCAAATGGCACCCTATATAGTGCACTACTTTTGACCATGTGACACCCTAGTGTTTAGTGCTCCTGAGACCCCCTTATCCCCCCACCCTCATGCTCAACCAGTCATTTTGTAACAAAGTCATAATTTCCTTCACCTTATTTGGCTATACAACTACTGCACACCCTGTGAGCTGAGGTTCAAATGAAATGCTACCTACAGTATGTTGTGGATTTCCCCTACTCGTGGTGGTGGTTGGAAACCGGCAGTATGTGTTGTTGTCACTACGTGGGTTAGAGTTTAGAGAGCAAAGGGAAAGTTCAACAGGCTTTAAGGTATTTCAACCTGGCTTTGCTTGTTTTATGTAAGCATTTGTGAGTGTCCGTGTGGGTAGGTTGTCTGTAATGTTACAGTGCCTGTAGCCTGATCCTAGGCCAGATCCAGTTCGGATTGATTTCAGAACCTGTTTATTTCTGTTAAGCATTTGTAATTTTAGCCTATTCTACCAAACCATTGCTATCATCATCACTACCATGATTTTGTTAATTAAACCACTTTTGCACCATATAGTTTGCCTCCTGCTTGCCTAATAAATCAGTGTGATACCAGCTTTCTGGTAATACAGTCTGAATTAAAGCACTGCAAAAACTTGGAAGGTTTCCTTACAAGCCAGAATTTTGAATAAAATTACATTTGAACTTACTTGACCGGTTGTTTGTGCAGTTGGTCCTTATTCGGGTCGAAATTTGAGAAAAAACATTATTATTATTAAACCAACTTTCACAACGCTGGTACTGCCGTTGAGATTTCTATCACCTGGCACATGAGCAAAACACCTGCAAGACTTTAAATCAAAATAAAATAAAAAACAATTGTATTCGTTTAAAGTAGGTATTAATTAAAGGTGCAGCGAAATTCAAAATTCAGTTAGTATGCGTGCATCGCGTGCATGTACTCACGTCTTGTGCGAGTGCCTTCCCACTGGGCACACACTGGTTGAATCAATGTTTCCCCGTTGAACCAACGTGGAATAAACGTTGAATTGATGTCTGTGCCCAGTGGGTTAGGTGATTAACAAACAAATCGTGATAGCCACACACAGAGACACGCGTTTTGAAGTTGGGTTAATAACACTTTCCTGTGGATATTTTGTCTCATATATCCACCCGAATCAGGACGAAATCAGCAGACAACAGGTAGAGTAAGTTCAAATGAAGTTTATTCAACGTTCTGAATTGTAAAGGGACTTTTTTGAATATTTGACCGTAAATGTTATAGACGAGTGAAGAAGGGCATTCCACACTCGGATTTGAAAGGTGCAAGCCTCCTACCTGCCTGCATGCAGGTTGACGTTTATTGTCATGAGTCTTGTCCTGGAGGCAGAACTGAGCGATTTCCCCTTAAATAGGCCAGCTACAAAGTAAATATTGGCTGGGTTTATACAGTATATCCCATAACTAACCTGTTTAGTTATATCTGGGTTTATACAGTATATTCCATAACTAACCTGTTTAGTTATATCTGGGTTTATACAGTATATTCCATAACTAACCTGTTTAGTTATATCTGGGTTTATACAGTATATTCCATAACTAACCTGTTTAGTTATATCTGGGTTTATACAGTATATTCCATAACTAACCTGTTTAGTTATATCTGGGTTTATACAGTATATTCAATAACTAACCTGTTTAGTTATATCTGGGTTTATACAGTATATTCCATAACTAACCTGTTTAGTTATATCTGGGTTTATACAGTATATTCCATAACTAACCTGTTTAGTTATATCTGGGTTTATACAGTATATTCAATAACTAACCTGTTTAGTTATATCTGGGTTTATACAGTATATTCCATAACTAACCTGTTTAGTTATATCTGGGTTTATACAGTATATTCCATAACTAACCTGTTTAGTTATATCTGGGTTTATACAGTATATTCCATAACTAACCTGTTTAGTTATATCTGGGTTTATACAGTATATTCCATAACTAACCTGTTTAGATCATATCTGGGTTTATACAGTATATTCCATAACTAACCTGTTTAGTTATATCTGGGTTTATACAGTATATTCCATAACTAACCTGTTTAGTTATATCTGGGTTTATACAGTATATTCCATAACTAACCTGTTTAGTTATATCTGGGTTTATACAGTATATTCCATAACTAACCTGTTTAGTTATATCTGGGTTTATACAGTATATTCCATAACTAACCTGTTTAGTTATATCTGGGTTTATACAGTATATTCCATAACTAACCTGTTTAGTTATATCTGGGTTTATACAGTATATTCCATAACTAACCTGTTTAGTTATATCTGGGTTTATACAGTATATTCCATAACTAACCTGTTTAGTTATATCTGGGTTTATACAGTATATTCCATAACTAACCTGTTTAGTTATATCTGGGTTTATACAGTATATTCCATAACTAACCTGTTTAGTTATATCTGGGTTTATACAGTATATTCCATAAATAACCAGGAAATGACCCAGTCTGCTGTAATGTGATGTACCAGATGACTGCCACAATGTGACAACAGAGGAACGGCCTGTAAAGGTAGAATATAATCTGTGACAGCTGATGATAGTGGTTATTATAGTTGCCCTGCTGGGAATGGGATACATAATCATATTCATAGACCAGCGACTGACTGACTCGTGACAGTATACACACACACACACACACACACACACACACACACACACACACACACACACACACACACACACACACACACACACACACACACACACACACACACACACACACACACGTTGATTGAGGAAAGTAGATGACATTCTGAGCTCATGATGTATTGATCCCTCTAGCTCCTATCGTAATGTTGTCATCTGCTGCCCAACATTAGGCCTCACAGGGGAGATGCTGTTTCTACTGTTTAGTGTTTGTGGAGGTTGATGCTTTGAATGTTGAAATGTTTTCAAATGAGGCCTCTGTCTTAGACTAGGATAAACAACTCCAAACACATCTCATAATATCCCGTGTTCTGTGACCTTGACACTGTTAGATAATGTTGTTTACTCCTCTCAAGGTCTCTGCTCTAACCTGCAAGGCCTTCTGGCTGTGTTTGTGTTGCTTCATTATTATCATTATGAAGGAGGAGAGGTTCATTATTATAGCAAATGATAATGAGTGTTTCCTCCCACACACACACACACGCACACACACATTAACACATTAACACACACTCTGCCCTTCGCTTTGTTAGGCCATCGATCCCGTTAAAGGTTCTTGCTAAGTCTATCATCATAACTCCTGTAATGATGGTTCTACATTCTCATCCAAACAGCCCACCACTCAGGTCAGAGCAGGGCTCTCTACACAGGTAGACAAATTCTGATATTTTGCCACTAATAGGTATTCTGACCAATCAGATCAAATCTTTTGCCAATAATTGGGCAAAATATCATAATTGGGCTGATGGGTTAGTTAGAGAGGTGTGATCAAGCCCTCTGACCTGAGTGGTGGGCTATTTGGTTTAGAACCATCATTACAGGAGTTATTTACATTTAAGTCATTTAGCAGACGCTCTTATCCAGAGCGACTTACAGTTAGTGAGTGCATACATTATTTTTTTTATTTTTTCATACTGGCCCCCCGTGGGAAACGAACCCACAACCCTGGCTTTGCAAACGCCATGCTCTACCAACTGAGCTACATCCCTGCCGGCCATTCCCTCCCCTACCCTGGACAAATTGTGCGCCGTCCCATGGGTCTCCCGGTCACGGCCGGCTACGACAGAGCCTGGATTCGAACCAGGATCTCTAGTGGCACAGCTAACACTGCGATGCAGTGCCATAGACCACTGCGCCACTCGGGAGTACACTGCGCCACTCGGGAGTAAATGATGAGTCTTAACAAAAAACTTTAATGGGATCAATGTCCTAACGAAGCAAAGGGCAGAGTGTGTGTGTGTGTGTAAACATAGCCTTAATTATATAGAGAAGTGTTCTAGAGCTTATAGATGCATGGAGAAGTGTTCTAGAGGTTCAATGGCTTTATTATTGGGGAGATATTTGGCTGGTTGTATCTCAGAGTAAATCTATTTTCTGAGCTTCCACAAGGTGTGTGTGTGTGTGTGTATGTGTGTGTGTGTGTGTGTGTGTGTGTGTGTGTGTGTGTGTGTGTGTGTGTGTGTGTGCGTGTGCGTGCGCGTGCGCGTGCACGTGCACGTTCTGTTCACACACTCTTTGGGTGTTATCTATTCCTGTGTCTGTGTGTGGGGCCATGGGGAAAGAGAGAGAGAGACACACACACACGGGGGTATTCAGACAGGTGTTGTGGAGATGTGCTGACTGGACAGCAGTTGTGTGGAGAAGCGTCAGTGGCGCTTTGGGAGGTAATGGTTCTACATTCTCAGACTGACCCACCGGACACAGAGCCCCCACCACCCCCCACACATACTCCCACAGATATGCATGCCCAGACAGCTGTGGGGTGGCATTCACAAGCCCTGAAATGGAGAAAGCTCTCAGTCCCTGGGCGCCTCTGTCCACCTCCAACCTCCAGACCTCCAGCCTTTAGCTCAGTGTTTCCCAATCCTGGTCCTGTGGACCCAAAGGGGTGCAATGTTGTTTTTGCCCTAGTACTAACATACCTGATTCAACTTAAGGCTTGATGATGAGTTGATTAGTTGAATTAGGTGTGAATCCCTTTGGGTCACGAGGACCAGAATTGGAAAACACTGCTCTAGCTTCTCTTGACCCAGCCCCAGCCCTATACTCAAACTAAGCCTTCAGACAGTTTAATCTACCGATGTCCCAGCCACAGCCCCAGGCACAGCCCCAGACCCATACCTCAGCCCCAGCCTAGCCACATACCTCAGCCCCAGCCTAGCCACATATCTCAGCCCCAGCCCCAGCCTAGCCCCATACCTCAGCCCCAGCCCCAGCCTAACCCCATACCTCAGCCTCAGCCCCAGCCTAGCCACATATCTCAGCCCCAGCCCCAGCCTAGCCCCATACCTCAGCCCCAGCCCCAGCCTCATACCTCAGCCCCAGCCCCAGCCCCAGCCCCATATCTCAGCCTCAGCTCCAGCCCCAGCCTAGCCCCATACCTCAGCCCCAGCCACAGCCCCAGCCTAGCCCCATACCTCAGCCCCAGCCCCAGCCCCAGCCCCAGCCTCAGCCCCAGCCCCAGCCTAGCCCCATACCTCAGCCTCATCCCTAGCCCCAGCTACAGTCCCACACCTCAGCCTAACCTGCCTGTATAACCTGCTAGCCCTGTGAACTGTGAGGCTATCAGGGGTTTAAGAGAAAAGCTGTTTATCCCGGGACTTTCACTGGCACAGCCTCTACTACAGACCACTCAGCAGAACCGTATCAGAGCTGTAAATAGTTTCTCTCTCTCTGCCTGTCTGAAGCTGTGAAGCTTTTTAGAAGAGAGGTCTGTATTAGCTATCTATTATGTTATATGGGGACCCTGAGAGGATGGGAATGTCCCCCCAAAGAATCCACATTTAACTGGTATCCTCTTTAACAACAACTGTAAAGCTACTGATTATACCCCTGTTCTGTAATTCCACTCCCTCGGTGTCTAGTACATTCATTTCTGCACACCCCATAGCGTGTTGCTAGGTGAGTCTAAAGAGGCCTGTGACTGCTCCATAGTGAGTAGTAGTGAGTTGTAGTCCCAGTGCTGCCTTGGTATGGTCTTGGCACAGCCTCCCCCAGTATTCTCAGGCTGACAGACAGACAGACAGACAGACAGACAGACAGACAGACAGACAGGACACTGGGCTAATCTAAGGATTAAGGTTCCTGTCTTTAGGAATGTCTACGGCTGACCAGGTGTCAACCCAGCTGGAGGTGTGTGTGTGTGTGTGTGTGTGTGTGTGTGTGTAAAAAAAGGGTTGGACCCGGTTTCCCTGCATGACAATAGCAAGTGCTGGGCTTTGCAAGAGGGGGCAGTATGTCAAAGTATTACACACATACAGTTTAAGTGTAACTCAATACGTTTAAATAGACAACTCATGGGATGGGTGTTGGTTTACCACTCTGTCCTCTCTCACCCCATCCCTCATATTGGATGCATGGTACTGCTTTCTACCATTTCTTAACTTTTACGTGTCTCCACCAAGCCCTTACAGATCATTCCCCTATTGCCAAACAATTGCTCATAGATCATGTTGTTTCCTGAAGGATCTGCTCCTGAAGTATTCCTCATTCTATTCCAGGACGTTTCCAGAGACTTCCACGTCATTATTAGTAATACGACTGACACACTGAGCTGGGATCCTAGCCGATCCTTACGTTTTATTAGCCTATCCCTTTAATGACCTGTAACGCCATGCCTTTATAAAGGCTGTAACGAGGGGTGGGGTGTGGTGTGGTGGGACAGGAAGTGTGTGTGTGTGGAGATCAGAGAGAGAGCAGCTGGAGATGTAATCCCATCCCATCTCTACAGGTCACACACTGACAAGCTGCAGCAGGCTCAGCCTTTATCTGCTCTGTACTAATTAACACACACCAACAGGGAAATCTCTCTCTCTCTCTCTCTCTCTCTCTCTCTCTCTCTCTCTCTCTCTCTCTCTCTCTCTCTCTCTCTCTCTCTCTCTCTCTCTCTCTCTCTCTCTCTCTCTTCTCTCTCTTCTCTCTCTCCCTCTCTCTCAGCCCCCAGTCAACCGTCAAGGGGTTAATATATATTAATGTTTTCCACTGTTTCCACGTGAGGCTTTGACCAGCTAGAACATGCTTCAGCTAGACTCCACTGCTCTACTGCTCCACTTCTGTAGCCAAGCCCCTAGATATATGGGTTAGGTAGGTATGTAGGTAGATCTGTGATATTCTACTTTACTGAGCTGTTGAACAATAGTCAATAGGACTATCAGGTGTTTATCAAAGCAGATACAAGTGAACTCAACAGTCAGCATTTTATTTTCCAAACCATCACTTCAATAATGCTGAGGCATGGACCTGGCTTCCACCCATCAGCATAGAGCTTTCTATCACCTCAAATCACCAACCGTAATGGCAGTAAGAGACAACATAAAAACCCACAGGAAGACATTAAAACTATTGGTACATTCTGTATATTCCTATACTCTATTCCTGGCTGGAAGCCCTGGTAGAACCCTGGTAGAACCCTGATAGAACCCTGATAGAGCCCTGATAGAACCCTGATAGAGCCCTGATAGAGCCCTGATAGATCCTTGATAGAGCCCTGATAGAGCCCTGATAGAAACCTGATAGAGCCCTGATAGAACCCTGATAGAGCCCTGATAGAACCCTGATACAGCCCTGATACAACCCTGATACAGCCCTGATAGAGCCCTGATAGAGCCCTGATTGCACCCTGATAGAGCCCTGATATAGCCCTGATAGAGCCCTGATAGAAACATGATAGAGCCCTGATAGAGCCCTGATAGAACCCTGACACAGCCCTGATACAGCCCTGATAGAGCCCTGATAGAGCCCTGATTGCACCCTGATAGAACCCTGATAGAGCCCTGACACAGCCCTGATACAGCCCTGATAGAGCCCTGATAAAGCCCTGATAGAACCCTGATAGAGCCCTGATAGAACCCTGATAGAGCCCTGATAGAACACTGACACAGCCCTGATAGAGCCCTGATTGTCACGCCCTGGCTCTGGGGACTCTTATATGTTGAGCCAGGGTGTGTAGGTTTCATTGTTTAGTTTTCTAGGTTTGTGTTCTAGTTCGTGTATATCTATGTTGGCCAGGGTGGTTCCCAATCAGAGGCAGCTGTAGCTTGTTGTCTCTGATTGGGGACCATACTTAGGCAGCCTGTTTGGCACTGTTATTTTGTGGGATCTTGATTCGTAAGGTTTGTGTTGTATGACCTAGGACTTCACGTATCGTTTTGTTGTTTTGGTTCGTGTTGTGTACACTAAATAAAGTATGTACGCCTATCACACTGCGCCTTGGTCCGCTTCCTGTAACGTTCGTGACACTGATAGAGCCCTGATAGAACCCTGATACAGCCCTGATAGAGCCCTGATAGAGCCCTGATACAGCCCTGATAGAGCCCTGATAGAGCCCTGATTGCACCCTGAAAGAACCCTGATAGAGCAGCGTACCTGTGTATTTGTGTTCTGTAGCCCTGTGTCTGACCCTAACCCTAAACAGACAAGTGTAAAGCACCTGTTTATTTGTGACAATGCAGAGTAGAGGGTATTATCTCAACATTATGGCCTAACTCTCACCCTGGCCTGGGCTGCCTCCTGTTAGTTGAACTGTGCTAACACCGTGAGAGTGAGTATAGATACTACTGGAGCTACCAGAGCTACCGCTGTTACTGAGCTACTGCTGTGGGATTGAGATGTGTCTCTCCCCCCTCCTTCCCTTCTCTCCCCTCCCCTCCTCCCTCCCCCTCTCTCCAGTGTGTCGCTAGCAGAGCCTAGCAGTGCCGGGGTATCGGGTGTCATTTAAAAGTGCAGTTGTCAGGGCTGGCTGAAAATGGAGCATGACTCTGTTCAACCCAAATTGTAGCCTGGTGAAAACTGGCTCTCTCTGTCTACTCTCTGGCTGCATCCCAAATGGCACCATAGTCCCTATATAGTTTTGACCAGGGCCCAAGTAGTGCACTAAATAGGGAATATGGTGCCATTTGGGGGACAGATTATGATTCCTCTGAAAACTCTGTGCCTCTGCTTCTGCTTTCCTCTATAGCAGCAGAGCAGCCCTCTCTGCTCCGCCATAGCAGCCCTCTCTGCTCCGCCATAGCAGCCCTCTCTGCTCCGCCATAGCAGCCCTCTCTGCTCCGCCATAGCAGCCCTCTTTGCTCCGCCATAGCAGCCCTCTCTGCTCCGCCATAGCAGCCCTCTCTGCTCCGCCATAGCAGCCCTCTCTGCCCTGCCATAGAAGCCATATCTGAGAGCATATCTCACGTTACACCCTATTCTACAGAGAGTAGTGCACTACTTTTGGCCAGAGCTCTATTTGGCAGCCCTATGTTGCTCTGGTCTAAAGTAGTGCACTTTATAGGGAATAGGGTGCCATTTGAGACACATCCACAATATAACAGTCCCCTCTATTACTCCATAGCATCATTGCGGTCCTGTCTACAGCCCCTCTGAGGTGGGTTAATGGAGCGCTATTAAGCACTGTATCTCTGCAGCATTGATTTCTCTTGTGTTGCACCAAATAAATATCTTTATAGATTTCTCTGAGTGAGGTGTGGATGCCAAGTACCCTGGAAGTTCAGAACAGCCATATATTTCTCACAGCCACGGTACATTACATTATTAATGAAGCTAACGCAACACATCTACCTTGAAGGAATAAGCTCACTTCAATTCAACACGCATATACACTACCAGTCAAACGTTTGGACACACCTACTCATTCAAGGGTTTTTCTTTATTTGTACAATTTTTTACATTATAGAATAATAGTGAAGACATCAAAACTATGAAATAACACATATGGAATCATGTAGTAACCAAAAAAGTGTTAAACAAATCAAAATATATTTTATATTTGAGATTCTTTAAATAGCCACCCTTTGCCTTGATGACAGCTTTGCACACTCTTGGCATTCTCTCAACCAGCTTCATGAGGTAGTCACCTGGAATGCATTTCAATTAACAGGTGTGCCTTCTTAGAAGTTAATTTGTGGAATGCATTTCCTTCTTAATGCGTTTGAGCCAATCAGTTGTGTAATGACAAGGTAGGGGGGGTATACAGAAGATAACCCTATTTGGTAAAAGACCAAGTCCATATTATGGCAAGAACAGCTCAAATAAGCAAAGAGAAATGACAGTCCATCATTACTTTAAGACATGAAGGTCAGTCAATACAGAACATTTCAAGAACTTTGAACGTTTCTTCAAGTGCAGTCGCAAAAACCATCAAGCGCTATGATGAAACTGACTCTCATGAGGACCACCACATGAATGGAAGACCCAGAGTTACCTCTGCTGCAGAGGATAAGTTCATTAGAGTTACCAGCCTCAGAAATTGCAGCCCAAATAAATGCTTCACAGAGTTCAAGTCACAGACACATCTCAACATCAACTGTTCAGAGGGGACTGTGTGAATCAGGCCTTCATGGTCGAATTGCTGCAAAAAAAACACTACTAAAGGACACCAATAAGAAGAAGAGACCTGCTTGGGCCAAGAAACACGAGCAATAGACATTCGACCGGTTGAAATTTGTCCTTTGGTCTGGAGTCCAAATTTGAGATTTTTGGTTCCAACCGCCGTGTCTTTGTGAGATTCGGTGTGGGTGAACGGATGATCTCTGCATGTGTAGTTCTCACCGTAAAGCATGGAGGAGGAGGTGTTATGGTGTGGGTGTGCTTTGCTGGTGACACTGTCTGTGATTTATTTAGAATTCAAGGCACACTTAACCAGCATGGCTACCACAGCATTCTGCAGCGATACGCCATCTCATCTGGTTTGGGCTTAGTGGGACTATCATTTGTTTTTCAACAGGACAATGACCCAACACACCTCCAGACTGTGTTAGGGCTATTTTACCAAGAAGGAGAGTGATGGAGTGCTGCATCAGATGACCTGGCTTCCACAATCCCCCGACCTCAACCCAATTGAGATGGTTTGGGATGAGTTGGACGGCAGAGTGAAGGAAAAGCAGCCAACAAGTGCTCAGCATATGTGGGAACTCCTTCAAGATGGTTGGAAAAGCATACCAAGTGAAGCTGGTTGAGAGAATGCCAAGAGTGTGCAAAGCTGTCATAAAGGCAAAGGGTGGCTATTTGAAGAATCTCAAATATGAAATATATTTTGATTTGTTCAACACTTTTTTGGTTACTACATGATTCCACATGTGTTATTTCATAGTTTTGATGTCTTCACTATTATTCTACAATGTAGAAAATAGTAAAAATAAAGAAAAACCCTTGAATGAGTAGGTGTCCAAACTTTTGACTGGTACTGTATGTATGCACATGCACACACAGGCGAGCTCGCACACACACGCACACACACACACACAATCAGAGGGGATTAGTGTAGGAAGCAGCTTGAGCCATTTCAGAGACAGATTGACAGCAGCAGAGCAAGACTTGACCTGTAGTGTCTGACCTGATCTACTGCTGATAACATCTCACCAGGCTGGTCTGGATCCAAAATGGCGTCCTATTCCCTATAAAGTAAGAGTAAGTAGCCTTGGGTTGTGCGAGCCAGAACGACTCATAGGAGTAGGAGCCTATCTCCTGTTTCTTAATTGTTGAGGCAGCTTGATGTACAAGTACACCCCCTGGACAGGAAACTAGTCAATGGCAGGGCCTTACCCCCAATATATCTCCTGAATACGGCGTGCCAAGCAGAGACGGACCTTCCAATCTCAGGGTGGACACTCTAACCACAAAACCACTGAGTTGGTTATTGGCCCTGGTCAAAAGTAGTGCACTACAGAGGAATAGGGTGCCATTTGGGACACAGCGAGGGAACTTCTCAGTAGAGATTCAGTCTCCTCAGTGGTCGTTGCTAGTCCTGCCGGTCTCTGCAGTATACTTAGCTTTACTGTTGTGCCGTTAATGACGTCTTCTCAGACTGTGTTAAACTTATCTGGAGAGACTGTATAGGCCCCTGTACACTATATAAAGATTACTATAAAATATACTATTATAAGATTTTACAATATAAGATATCTTATTCTGGAGAGACTGTATAGGCCCCTGTACACTATGTAAAGATTACTATAAAATATACTATTATAAGATTTTACAATATAATATATCTTATTCTGGAGAGACTGTATAGGCCCCTGTACACTATGTAAAGATTACTATAAAATATACTATTATAAGATTTTACAATATAATATATCTTATTCTGGAGAGACTGTATAGGCCCCTGTACACTATGTAAAGATGACTATAAAATACACTATTATAAGATTTTACAATATAATATATCTTATTCTGGAGAGACTGTATAGGCCCCTGTACAGTATGTAAAGATTACTATAAAATATACTATTATAAGATTTTACAATATAATATATCTTATTCTGGAGAGACTGTATAGGCCCCTGTACAGTATGTAAAGATTACTATAAAATATACTATTATAAGATTTTACAATATAAGATATTATCTTATTCTGGAGAGGCTGTATAGGCCCCTGTATGTGATGATGACTATAAAATATAAGATGTTATCTATGATAATTAATTACTTCCGTTCCAGAGAAACTCCTTTCTCAGCAGTTTTCCTGCAAGCTGGAGCAGAGAAGTAGCTTAGCTGTGTTCCTCTATTACCTGGGGCTACAACTGTCTTCCTACATCTAAAACAAAGTTAAATAAAGTCTTCCCTCGGTTTCTCTTCCTCCATTTCTCTCCTCCTCCTCCTCTCATCTCAGATTAAGTGTCGTAAACAAGGTTCTTTCTTCCATTAGAGCATCAGAATAATTCACATTATTTCACTTTCTCTCTCTCTCTCTCTCTCTCTCTCTCTCTCTCTCTCTCTCTCTCTCTCTCTCTCTCTCTCTCTCTCTCTCTCTCTCTCTCTCTCTCTCTCTCTCTCTCTCTCTGTCAAGTAAGGAGAAAAGCTATGAATATGAAGTTGATGATTCAGTAAAGAGAATCGGATTGTGCGAATGTGTGTGTGGGTGCACGTGTGCGTGTGTCTGTGCGTGCTTGTGTGTGTGCATGTGTGTGCACGCGTGTGCTCACGTGTGTATGGCTGCGGGGTGTTAATGATATCCTATTGTGCTGGGTGTTCTCTCTCAGACTAAGTGGAATAATTTACTAGAGGTTAGGCCAGAGACATGGATGCCAGAGTAATTAAAGAGGTTAGGCCAGAGACATTGATACCAGAGTTGCCATGGGGCGGAGAGAGAATGTTGCCCATTTTATAACCAATTTCATGCAATTCTATTCATTTTGTCATGCGGCTGAGATTTTTTGTGCAATTTTAAAGCTAATTTCCTGCAATTCTACCAATTTTGCCATGGGATAGAGAGATATTTTTGCAGTTTTAAAGCTAATTTCCTGCAATTCTACACATTTTGCCATGACTTAATAATGATATCTGAGTGAGAGTGACTAACAAAATCAATGGGTCACCCTGAAAGTCAGGGCCCCTGGGCACGTGCCCTGCGTGCCAGTCAGTATTCGGCCGTGATTACTACAAGTTTAGATAACTGGCTAGACTAACTTACCAATCTAAAAATAGTTAGCCAACGTGGCTAATTGAGTGACTGTCAGTGACTGACAAAACAAAGAGAAAAACTGCTGATGCACAAAGACATTTCGAATTTGCACCTTGTGTATTCTACTATTCTAACTCTCAACAGTAAGTTAAAACCCCAACTGAGTTCCCCGAAAAAATATATATGGGGGTTGGGGGCCCACTAGCGGCCGGGGGCCCTAAGCGACCGCTTATGTCCCTTATGCCTGTAGCCGGCCCTGGTCATCCATTAATACATAACCTAATATGAGATCTGTGTCTGCTGTGCTTCGGGCTCTCAGCTAGCTCTACAATGGACCGTTCGCAAAGCATCAGCATCAGCAATACACAGCTGTGAAAATGAGTGAGTCAAAAACCTTCAATAGAAGCTCTCAAACAATTACCTACTTCATATCCATCTAGCTATATGTGCTATTGGCTGTTCTGTTAGCAGTGAGTGAATGGATGGCCCTCCACCTCCATATCTTTTCTCATTTCATCTCTGTGAGAGGTGAAAGCTGCTGACTCTGTTCTTGTCACAGCGAGGGTTGGCTAGCTAGCTGGCCTACAAGTTGCCCTTGTTGTGCTGAGGGTGAATAAAGGCCTTTATCCTGCCTGTCCTTGTTGTTGAGCCAAGCAGCAAGCACAACGTGCTCTGTGCTGAGTGGATGGGATGGCTGGCGTGGTGGGAGAGGGACAGAGAGATGTGGGGGATGGAGGGATGAAAAGGCAGAATGTGTTATGACGAGAGCCCATCCACTTGAAGTTTAATCAAATCTGTGTGTGTTTGTGCATACTGTACGTGTGTGTGTGTGTGTGTGTGTGTGTGTGTGCATACTGTACATGTGTGTGTGTGTGTGTGCATACTGTACATGTGTGTGTGTGTGTGCATACTGTACATGTGTGTGTGTGTGTGCATACTGTACATGTGTGTGTGTGCATACTGTACATGGGTGTGTGTGTGCATACTGTACATGGGTGTGTGTGTGTGTGTGCATACTGTACATGGGTGTGTGTGTGTGTGCATACTGTACATGGGTGTGTGTGTGTGTGTGCATACTGTACATGGGTGTGTGTGTGTGTGTGCATACTGTACATGTGTGTGTGTGTGTGTGCATACTGTACATGGGTGTGTGTGTGTGTGCATACTGTACATAAGTGTGTGTGTGTGTGTGTGTGTGTGCATACTGTACATAAGTGTGTGTGTGTGTGTGTGTGTGTGTGTGTGTGCATACTGTACATGTGTGTGTGTGTGCATACTGTACATGTGTGTGTGTGTGCATACTGTACATGGGTGTGTGTGTGTGCATACTGTACGTGTGTGTGTGTGTGTGCATACTGTACATGTGTGTGTGTGTGTGCATACTGTACATGGGTGTGTGTGTGCATACTGTACATGTGTGTGTGTGTGTGCATACTGTACGTAGGTGTGTGTGTGTGTGTGTGCATACTGTACATGGGTGTGTGTGTGTGCATACTGTACATGGGTGTGTGTGTGTGTGCATACTGTACATGGGTGTGTGTGTGTGCATACTGTACATGGGTGTGTGTGTGTGTGCATACTGTACATGTGTGTGTGTGTGTGCATACTGTACATGGGTGTGTGTGTGCATACTGTACATGGGTGTGTGTGTGCATACTGTACATGGGTGTGTGTGCATACTGTACATGGGGGTGTGTGTGTGCATACTGTACATGGGTGTGTGTGTGCATACTGTACATGGGTGTGTGTGTGTGCATACTGTACATGGGTGTGTGTGTGTGTGTGCATACTGTACATGGGTGTGTGTGTGTGCATACTGTACATGGGTGTGTGTGTGTGTGCATACTGTACATGGGTGTGTGTGTGTGCATACTGTACATGTGTGTGTGTGTGTGTGTGCATACTGTACATGGGTGTGTGAGTGTGCATACTGTACATGGGTGTGTGTGTGTGTGTGCATACTGTACATGTGTGTGTGTGTGTGTGTGCATACTGTACATGGGTGTGTGTGTGTGCATACTGTACATGTGTGTGTGTGTGCATACTGTACATGTGTGTGTGTGTGCATACTGTACATGTGTGTGTGTGTGTGTGCATACTGTATATGTGTGTGTGTGCATACTGTACATGGGTGTGTGTGTGCATACTGTACATGGGTGTGTGTGTGTGCATACTGTACATGGGTGTGTGTGTGTGTGCATACTGTACATGGGTGTTTGTGTGTGTGCATACTGTACATGGGTGTGTGTGTGTGTGTGCATACTGTACATGTGTGTGTGTGTGCATACTGTACATGGGTGTGTGTGCATACTGTACATGGGTGTGTGTGTGTGCATACTGTACATAAGTGTGTGTGTGTGTGTGTGCATACTGTACATGGGTGTGTGTGTGCATACTGTACATGGGTGTGTGTGTGTGTATACTGTACGTGTGTGTGTGCATACTGTACATGTGTGTGTGTGCATACTGTACATGGGTGTGTGTGTGTGTGCATACTGTACATGTGTGTGTGTGTGTGTGCATACTGTACATGTGTGTGTGTGCATACTGTACATGGGTGTGTGTGTGTGCATACTGTACATGGGTGTGTGTGTGTGCATACTGTACGTAGGTGTGTGTGTGTGTGTGCATACTGTACATGGGTGTGTGTGTGTGCATACTGTACATGGGTGTGTGTGTGTGTGTGTGTGTACTGTACATGGGTGTTTGTGTGTGTGCATACTGTACATGGGTGTGTGTGTGTGCATACTGTACATGGGTGTGTGTGTGTGTGTGCATACTGTACATGTGTGTGTGTGTGTGTGTGCATACTGTACATGGGTGTGTGTGTGTGCATACTGTACATGGGTGTGTGTGTGTGCATACTGTACATGGGTGTGTGTGTGTGCATACTGTACATGGGTGTGTGTGTGTGTGTGCATACTGTACATGGGTGTGTGTGTGTGTGTGCATACTGTACATGGGTGTGTGTGTGTGCATACTGTACATGGGTGTGTGTGTGTGTGTGTGTGTGTGTGTGTGCACTGCGCCACTCTCACTGCGCCACTCTCCTGAGTGGCGCAGTGGTCTAAGGCACTGCATCGCAGTGCTAACTGTGCCACTAGAGATCCTGGTTCGAATCCAGGCTCTGTCGCAGCCGGCCGCGACCGGGAGACTCATGGGCGGCGCACAATTGGCCCAGCGTCGTCCAGGGTAGGGGAGGGAATGGCCGGCAGGGATGTAGCTCAGTTGATAGAGCATGGCGTTTGCAACGGTTGTGGGTTCGATTCCCAGGGGGGGGGGCAGTATAAAAAAAAAAAAAAAATTGTAGTCACTAACTGTAAGTCGCTCTGGATAAGAGCGTCTGCTAAATGACTAAAATGTAAATGTACATACTGTACATGGGTGTGTGTGTGTGCATACTGTACGTGTGTGTGTGCATACTGTACATGGGTGTGTGTGTGCATACTGTACGTGTGTGTGTGTGTGCATACTGTACATGGGTGTGTGTGTGTGCATACTGTACATGTGTGTGTGTGTGTGCATACTGTACATGTGTGTGTGTGTGCATACTGTACATGGGTGTGTGTGTGCCATAGCAGCCGTATGTTCCAGCTATTGGCTTTGTACTCTCCATCTTTATTTCTCCACATAATATCATTCCCCTATAGAGGTTCACACACACACACACACACACACACACACACACACACACACACACACACTCTCTCGCTCTCTCTCTCCGTGACTCAGACCCTTTCTGGCATCTTTGTTCTCTAATCTCAGCCATTTGAAAAGGGATATTTTAGGATGCTATTTGAGTGTTTGCCAGCTGTGTACTGCGTTGTCTTTGATCATTGCAGCAGGCATATCTTCAAGAAGAGAAAACATTGTGAGAAACTCTGGAACTCAGAAACACCTTTAATCAGCAGGCTGCCGCTGTAACAAGTTGGAAAACGTCCCTACTTTGATTCCTCTCCAGCTACTGTTTAAACTGTATAGTGCTGCGTGTTTGTAGTCCCACCTGCGCTCGCTCAGGTGTGTGTGTGTGTGTGTGTGTGTGTGTGTGTGAGAGCCAGTGTGTGAGCCTGTGTGCAATGATCATGAGAACGGTGAGGAATCAGCCCAGAACTACATGGGAGGATCTTGTCAATGATCTCAAGGCAGCTGGGACCATAGTCACCAAGAAAACAATTGGTAACACACTACGCCGTGAAGGACTGAAATCCTGCAGCGCCCGCAAGGTCCCCCTGCTCAAGAAAGCACATATACAGGGCCGTCTGAAGTTTGCCAATGAACATCTGAATGATTCAGAGGAGAACTGGGTAAAAGTGTTGTGGTCAGATGAGACCAAAATGGAGCTCTTTGGCATCAACTCAACTCGTCGTGTTTGGAGGAGGAGGAATGCTGCCTATGACCCCAAGAACACCATCCCCACCGTCAAACATGGAGGTGGAAACATTATGCTTTGGGGGTGTTTTTCTGCTAAGGGGACAGGACAACATCACCGCATCAAAGGGACGATGGACGGGGCCATGCATCGTCAAATCTTGGGTGAGAACCTCCTTCCCTCAGCCAGGGCATTGAAAATGGGTTGTGGATGGGTATTCTAGCATGACAATGACCCAAAACACACGGCCAAGGCAACAAAGGAGTGGCTCAAGAAGAAGCACATTAAGGTCCTGGAGTGGCCTAGCCAGTCTCCAGACCTTAATCCCATAGAAAATCTGTGGAGGAAGCTGAAGGTTCGAGTTGCCAAACGTCAGCCTCGAAACCTTAATGACTTGGAGAAGATCTGCAAAGAGGAGTGGGACAAAATCCCTCCTGAGATGTGTGCAAACCTGGTGGCCAACTACAAGAAATGTCTGACCTCTGTGATTGCCAACAAGGGTTTTGCCACCAAGTACTAAGTCATGTTTTGCAGAGGGGTCAAATACTTATTTCCCTCATTAAAATGCAAATCAATGTATAACATTTTTGACATGGGTTTTTCTGGATTTCTTTGTTGTTATTCTGTCTCTCACTGTTCAAATAAACCTACCATTAAAATTATAGACTGATCATGTCTTTGTCAGTGGGCAAACGTACAAAATCAGCAGGGGATCAAATACTTTTTTCCCCACTGTATGTCCCTGAGTCAGAGTGAATACTGTACCTGTCTGGAAGTGTGTCTCATTTGCGTACAGTGTGATGTGGTCCTCTGTAGCTCAGCTGGTAGAGCACGGCGCTTGTAACGCCAAGGTAGTGGGTTCGATCCCCGGGACCACCCATACACAAAAATGTATGCACGCATGACTGTAAGTCGCTTTGGATAAAAGCGTCTGGGTAGAGCACGGCGCTTGTAACGCCAAGGTAGTGGGTTCGATCCCCGGGACCACCCATACACAAAAATGTATGCACGCATGACTGTAAGTCGCTTTGGATAAAAGCGTCTGCTAAATGGCATATTATTATTATTATATGAAACTGTCTGAGTCTTGGCTGTCTGGGCTTGTAAAAAAGCTACTCCCCCTCTCTCTCCCTCTCTCTCTCTCACTCCCTCCCTTTCCCTCCCTATAACAAAAAGTCTGAAATAAAGGAGAGATGTCTGTTTTGATGGCAGGGTTCATTGAGAGAGGGACGTTTGCTACTGTACAGCACAGCCTGAGCTTCTATCTCTCTCCTTCTCTCTTTCTCTCTTTCTCTCTCTCTCTCTCTCTCTCTCTCTAGGTTGTTAAAAAGTGAGCCATGAATCTTCATTATCCTAGAGACTATATATGGACTGTATTTGCTTACATGACAACCTTACCAATTAGAATCTTAAAATTAAAATCATTTTTTATGTAGTGGTTATCCTTCTTCTTTAAAAAAACAAGTTCTTCTTGTTAAGAAAAATGTGTTCTTGTAAAAAAATATATATATATACTGTATATATATGAAATACTAGCAGTGAGCTGGGAAGACATTAAAAACCATTTAGTGAAGTAATCAAAGATCCACTTGTTTTAGTTGATTAAACGTCATGACTCCTCAACTCAACACGAGTGGCTCTTCTTCTACACTCCACCAGTGTTTGTTTTCCTTTCTCTTTCACAGCATCCTGCTTTAGGAAATGTAAGAGTTGTTTGTCCTTTCAGTTGGGTTCCGTTGTCTTTGTGTGTGTGTCTCTGAATTAGCATGTCAGCCATGCTGGGAGGGCGTGTGTGTGTAGTGTGTGTGTGTGTGTGTGTGTGGGGGGGGGGGGGGGGCCCTCAGAGCACCGTACGCCTGCCTGCACAGACACACAGCATCCCTCTCTCTAATATGGCCTGACAGGCTGACAGGCTTGCTGAGCTCTTTATCTGGGGCCCTCGCCTCTCCTACACAGAGACAGAGAGAGTTTGTGTGTGTGTGTCTATTTCTGGGCCCCTCATGCTCGTTGGTCCCGGTGTGTGTGTGTGTGTGTGTGTGTGTGTGTGTGTGACCCCAGCAGTTCCCCTGAGAGAGTTCTTTAACCCCCAAACAGAGTCAGGCTGATCTCCATGGTGATGGGAGAATGGTGGACCTCTTTATAGACTGCTAGCTCTCACTGTATAGAAGACTGATGCACACTCACACACACACACACACACTCACACACACACACACACACATGCCGAGCAGAGCACTGTTTCACACCACAACCCACTAGTAATGACTCTGCAGACAAACTTGTACTGAAAATGTCACACATTTTCCATTTACATCAATGAATAATGCACATGAAAGTTGTATGTTGGCAAGCGTTTACTGGTGATAATGCCCTCAGTGACCACACCTGGTAAAACACACTCATGATACGTACACACCCAGGAGAGTGCGTGTGTGTGTGTACGTGTGTGTTATGAGGTGTGGTCATTGAAAGCCATATCATCAGTACACACACACACACACACACACACACACACAAACACACACACAGAGAAAGTTATATTTATAGTGGATTTGACTTATTTGATGGTTCCCACAATTAGAGAGGACAGGGAAATACTGAGGTTGTTTAGCAGGGAAGTAGTGGGAAGATAAATATAAATGGTTTTCTCCTCTCTATGTCCCTCGCTCTCTCTCTCCCACTAAAGTGTGAGTCAGATCTTCTCTCCTCTGATCCCTTTCTCTCTGGCTCCAAGGCTTTTGTGTGTTTGTAAGTATGTGTGTGTGTGTGTGTGTGTGTGTGTGTGTGTGTGTGTGTGTGTGTGTGTGTGTGTGTGTGTGTGTGAGTGTGTGTGACATCCAATGATGCTCATCTCAGAGTGTTGAACATAGGAAGTGGTATTGGGGGAGCTATTAACCCTAATCCTGTGTTTCCATCATTTCAGACTGATCATATTAACTGGACAGACAGAACTGGGTCTAGATTACAAGTCCTCATCATTTATGGATGAATGGAATGAATGCTCAGACGTGAAGTTGCCCAAACTCTCTCAATATTTGACTACAAGCATGTCAAATTACTCCTATTCTCCATATATTGGAGCTTCACTGTGCACTATATAGGGAGTGTGTGTGTGTGTGTGTGTGTGTGTCCGAGGATCAGGTTGACCTATAAAGCCGGTGGTATTCTGAGGGTGTGGCACCACTTCCTCCTAACCCTAACCCTAATGTATGTATGTATTGAAGATGGGTCGTGGCTGGGATCTTGGCCAACAACCTCCTTCCCTCAGTAAGAGCATTGAAGATGGGTCGTGGCTGGGTCTTCCAGCATGACAACGACCCGAAACACACAGCCAGGGCAACTAAGGAGTGGCGCCGTAAGAAGCATCTCAAGGTCCTGGAGTGGCCTAGCCAGTCTCCAGACCTGAACCCAATAGAACATCTTTGGAGGGAGCTGAAAGTCCGTATTGCCCAGCGACAGCCCTGAAACCTGAAGGATCTGGAGAAGGTCTGTATGGAGGAGTGGGCCAAAATCCCTGCTGCAGTGTGTGCAAACCTGGTCAAGACCTACAGGAAACATATGATCTCTGTAATTGCAAACAAAGGTTTCTGTACCAAATATTAAGTTCTGCTTTTCTGATGTATCAAATACTTATGTCATGCAATAAAATGCAAATTAATTACTTAAAAATCATACAATGTGATTTTCTGGATTTTTGTTTCAGATTCCGTCTCTCACAGTTGAAGTGTACCTATGATAAAAATTACAGACCTCTACATGCTTTGTAAGTAGGAAAACCTGCAAAATCGGCAGTGTATCAAATACTTGTTCTCCCCACTGTATGTGTTTGTTTATATGTACATCAAATCCAATCTTATTTGCCACATGCGCCGAATACAACAGGTGTAAACATTACCGTGAAATGCTTACTTACAGCCCTTAACCAACGATGCATTTATTTATTTATAAAAAAGTAAAATAAAACAACAACAACAAAAAAGTGTTGAGAAAAAAAGAGCAGAAGTAAAATAAAATAACAGTAGGGAGGCTATATACAGGGGGGTACCAGTGCATGTATGTGTGTGTGTGCAGCCAGGTCGCTCAAGATTCACTTCGAAATTCGGACGTCCGTCCATGTTCTGAGGATGTCGGGAGATGCCTTTAAACCCCCTAAGGTCTAAGGGCCCGGGGTTGGGTTTCTACTAAGATAACTTATGGAATTGTTTTAAAATGGTCATACCAAGGATCATTTAGCTATTTTATTTTATATTTTAGGACCCTTGTAAGTATAAAAAAATGATGAAACATTGAATTTGATAATACTGTTATTCTCCCATAGAAATGCATTGAATGACATATTCATACATGGCAAAACAAATAGTCCAGAAATATATTTAAAGGAAGTATGTTTTGAAGTGTCTGTCCTGCTGTATATCCCATATTTAACCACTTTTTTTGGAACTAAAGTACTTCCATATACACTCAGTGGACAGTTTATTAGGTACACCCATCTTCAGCGCATGGATTCTACAAGGTGTGGCGTTCAAACATTGCTCAATTGGTATCAAGGAACCTAACCTGTGCCAGGAAAACATTCCCCATATCATTCCACCACTGCCACTAGCCTGTATTGTAGACACTAGGCAGGATGGGGCCATGGACTCATGCTTTTACGCCAAATCCTGACTCTGCCATCAGCATGACTCAACAGGAACCGTGATTTGTCGGACCAGGCAATGTTTTCCAC
The DNA here is from genome assembly GCF_964263955.1 of Coregonus lavaretus. Lineage (NCBI taxonomy): Eukaryota > Metazoa > Chordata > Actinopteri > Salmoniformes > Salmonidae > Coregonus > Coregonus lavaretus. The sequence continues at coordinate 184,901 of NW_028157426.1, forward strand.
TCCTTTAATTGTCCAGTGTTGGTGATTGCGTGCCTACTGGAGCCGCTTTTTCACACTGGGTTGTGTGGTCGTCTGCTGCAATAGCCCATCCGTGACGAGGACCGACGACTTGTGCATTCTGAGATGCCGTTCTGCACACCGCTGTTGCACTGCACCGTTATGTGCCTGTTTGTGGCCCGCCTGTTAGCTTGCACGATTCTTTCCATTCTCCTTCAACCTCGCTCATCAACAAGCTGTTTTCACCCACAGGACTGCAGCTGAGATACTGTAACTAGCGCGCCTGGCACCGACGGTCATACCACGCTCAAAGTCGCTTATGTCACTCGTTTTGCCCATTCTAATGTTCGATCAAACAGTAACTGAATGCCTCGATGCCTGTCTGCCTGCTTTATATAGCAAGCCACGGCCACGTGACTCACTGTCTGTAGGAGCTAACCATTTTCGTGTACCCAATAAACTGGCCACTGAGTGTATACTTCCATTGTTTTTACAACCGACGTGCATGTTCATGAGAGTCTCACCTTTCGATGGTGGCATCATATTAGTGTGTAGCCCAAACTGTTTGGACACTACAGACAGGAGTTGGCAGATCGGCAGTACCGACTTCAGACGAGTCATATTAGTTTTTAGGCAAAACCCCTACATACATTTTTGTGAGAAGGCCGATTTTTGGGATGTCTCCTGGTCTGACAAACACTGTTGCAGCTACGCCACCTTCCATCGCAGATGCGGAAGGCCGACATCGGCGGATGCGGTGGATTGAGATGCAGCCCATGCCAAACAGATATCTCTAGCTTATGCTAATTGTTTTTTCACGGGGGAGTGGATATCGACTCTAATCTGCTACTAGGGGCAACGGTGAGCGCTATTGGGTTTTACTAGGCCGTTGTGGACGGGTCGCATGTTCAAGGTCGCATGTTCAATACCAGCGCTAGACACTCATTCTTTTTTTCTTTTTTTTTTTTACCCTATCCCAAACCTTAACCGTTAAGTTAACCATTCAGAATTGTTTTTGTTTTAACCCTATCCCAAACCTTAACCGTTAATGCAGGAGGAGCCGCAGCAGGAGGAGCAACCCACCTCGAAATTTGACATTTTGAGCAACTTCAAAATTTGACGTTTGGAGAAACTACATTGCAGAATCTGAAGTCAAATTGGTCAAACCAGGAGATCTTGTTGTGTGTTTGCATGTATGTATGTGTATGTATGTATGTGTGTGTGTGTGTGTGTGTGTGTGTGTGTGGTGCTGTAACCACTACAGTGAGAGCCAGCAGCCCAAATACATCTCTAGATGGGTCTAACTGGTTCAGATAATCACACTTAGCTTGCATCCTAAATGGCACCCTATTCCTTACAAAGTACACTACCTTTGATCAGAGCCCTTTGGGCCCTGGTCAAATGTGGTTTACTATATAGGGAATAGGGTGCCATTTAGGACACAGTCTTATACACCTTTCAAACCAAGACGTTTTTCCACTTTAGCATCCCACCAACTTTTTGCAGACTTTTCTTAATATCTGAAAGGTATTGCCGGCAACAAAGCCTGTACTTTTATTTCCTGCAACTGACCTAGTCATGATTGCGGTAACGTATTTAACAGTCCCACCAACCTCTCAGTATAAACGTCACCTTACATCTTGCTGTCTTTGGCAGGCATTAAATCATGAACATTCTATCATTATGAAAAAGTATAAACACAAATACGTCCGTCTGCATGACATGGCAGCAGCCTGGTCCAAATATAAACATTACCTTCTCTATTTTCTGCACATTTAAACATTTATCTAGGATATGTCAATCAAGCAAGACAGGCAACTAAAAACAACTTTCTCTAGACAATATTTTGTTTTGTTGCCAACTTTAGCCTGTTAACTATCTAGCTGGCTAGGCAGCTTCCCAGCTCATATAATCACCAGAACATATCTGACAACGTTTTGAGTTTAACTGTAGCCAACTTTTTATTCACCATAACAGGAAAATTAACACATTACAAGGTAATTATTTACAAATGATTTACAAGTATGGCGAGCTGCCTACTTACTGTTGTGAATGTGAAGAAATGAAAGCATTAGTCTGTAGTTCCCAGAACGGTTCCTTTTAAAGTTACAGGAATGTTTCCTAAATGTTTTTTGAAATGTCCATTGACTATGACAGGACAGTGTGTGTGTGTCTCTGTGTGTGTGTGTATGAGTGTGTGAGTGTGTGTATGTTTGTGTGTGTGTGTGTGTGTGTGTGTGTGTGTGTGTGTGTGTGTGTGTGTGTGTGTGTGTGTGTGTGTGTTTCTCCTGTAGTGAGTAAGGAGCCTGTGGATAGGGCCTCCTGTCTGAATAGAATCACTAGAGATTCCATGCTGGGAGAGAACTAAAAGCTGAGTTGTTACTTTACAATCCACATCTCCCTCTCCTCCTCCCTCTCCTCCTCCCTCTCCTCCTCCTCCTCCCCCTCTCTTTCTCCCTCTCTCTTTCTCCCCCTCTCTTTCTGCCTGTTCCACACTACGTCTAAAAACTATCCAGAGTTTGTAAGTTTACCTTTCCACCAAGGAGATCTATCTGAAGAGGACAGTGGTTGTGTGTGTAGCTCTGTTCGGGGAGGATGATGATGCAATATTCATATCAGTAAAACCACAGAGACACCACCGGCTAACTTTAGCACCCGCAAAATGGAACAAAAAAAAAACAGCAATGAAAGTAAAACATGAATCATTGTTTATCTGGACTTCAGTTGGAGGTTGTTGTTCTTATCACTACCTCTACCTCACCTTTTTCGGATAAAGTAACGCTTTACAACAACAAAAAATCCCTCCGCCACAAATTACTTAATGGGTCCGTCCCCAAACATTACCCGGCAGAAGATTCCATCCCAGCTTCTCTAGTTGACGCGGTGGACCGTCTTTTCTGTTAGCCTTTATTCCTATTGAATAATTCAGCGTTGGGTCTATATATAGGGGCTGGACAGAGAGAGAGCTGTATTTTTAGCTGGCTGCCTGGCTCAGGGTTTATGTAAGGCTTTTTATATAAGGAGCTTTAATGGCAGCTAGCTCTGCTTACTTCTAATTTTTTACATTTGAGTCTCATCCAGAGCGACTTACAGGGTTAAGTGCCTTGCTCAAGGGTGCATAAACAGATTTTTTAACTAGTCGGCTCAGAGATTCAAACCGGCGATCTTTTGGTTACCTGCCCAACACCTGCCGCCTGATGAGAGAGCGATTGAGGGGCAGGTCACAGCACAGGTCGGATGTCGCTATGGCTGGGGGCTACGTAGATACACACACACACACACACACACACACACACACACACACACACACACACACACACACACACACACACACACACACACACTGGCACAAACACCCACACTGGCACAAACACCCACAATAGCATAAAGAGCGTTGGGCCAGTAACCAAAAGGTCGCTGGTTGGAATCGCCGAGCCGACTAGGTGGAAAATCTGTAGATGTGCCCTTGAGCAAGACCCCTAACCCTAATTGCTCCTGTAAGTCGTTTAGGATAAGAGCGTCTGCTAAATGACGTAAATGTATTGGCACACACACAGGCTGTTGAACAAGTTGAGGAGACTAAATTACTTGGCGTTACCTTAGATTGTAAACTATCATGGTCAAAACATATAGATTCAATCGTTGTAAAGACGGGGAGAGGTCTGTCCGTAATAAAGAGATGCTCTGCTTTTTTGACACCACACTCCAAAAAGCAAGTTCTGTAGGCTCTAGTTTTGTCTAATCTTGATTATTGTCCAGTCGTGTGGTCCAGTGCTACAAGGAAAGACCTAGTTAAGCTGCAGCTGGCCCAAAACAGAGCGGCACGTCTTGCTCTTCATTGTAATCAGAGGGCTGATATAAATACTATGCATGCCAGTCTCTCTTGGCTAAGAGTTGAGGAGAGACTGACTGCATCACTTCTTCTTTTTATAAGAAACATTAATGTGTTGAAAATCCCAAATGGTCAACTTACACACAGCTCTGACACACACACTTACCCCACCAGACATGCCACCAGGGGTCTTTTCACAGTCCCCAAATCCAGAACAAATTCAAGAAAGTATACAGTATTATTAACTCCGTTCCATCTCATATTGTTGAAATAAACAGCAAACCTGGTTTCAAAAAACAGATAAAGCAACACCTCACGGCACAACGCCTCTCCCCTATTTGACCTAGATAGATTGTGTGTATGTATTGATATCTAGGCTACGTGTGCCTTTAAAACATTTTTATGTAGTTCTGTCCTTGAGCTGTTCTTGTCTATTAATGTTCTGTATTATGTCATGTTTCATGTTTTGTGTGGACCCCAGGAAGAGTAGCTGCTGCTTTTGCAACAGCTAATGGGGATCCTAATAAAATACCAAATACCAAATACAGTTAGGGTTTGATTTATGGTTGTATAATGAAGAAACAAGGACAATACTGATGACAACATTTTAGTGCCAGAGGATCAGACTCTCCTCCTCCTCCTCTCATCTGGTTCACTGGCAGAGTTAGAGGCTGCTTCCCAAATGGCACCATATTCCCTATTTATAGTTAGTGCACTACTTTTGACCAAGTCCTATAGGGCTCCGGTCAAAAGTATTGCACTAAATAGTATATGTAGTAGGGTGCCATTTGGGACGCAGACAGAGATGGGCCCTCTTATTAGTAACTGGCAGGCAGGGTTAGAGAGATGGGCCTTCCCCCTGAGGCCAAGGCTTCATTATAAACCAAACCAGATGCACCCTGGATGTGTGGCCTACCTCTGGATCCCTCCCTGAGAAACTGGTTCTGAGAGCACTATCCTGATTT
>NW_028157426.1:192194-219694 GCF_964263955.1 Coregonus lavaretus
TGTGTGTGTGTGTGTAGTTGGTAGTGTGTAATAATGAGTCTTGTGTGTAATAACGGAGGCAGAGATAAGGTCCGTTCCCTGATCACGTGACAGACTGACTCTTCATGGAACTACTACTGCCCTAGCTAATTAGGCTACGTGTGTGTGTGTTTGAGGGATCTGACCCTAGGACTACTGATGCGGTGTTGCTGTGTATGCTTCCTCTGATCTTCTATCTGTTTTAGGGCGAAGTGTAAGAATCCACTCACAGAGAAATTGTACCACTTTGGAATACATTACTCTGATGTTGCACCGTGGGTTTCCACCTTGCATTGCTCTTGCAATAACGTAACCATCCAGAAGTCTTTCTGTATCTAGCTAGTTGATATTGTTGTATTCCTGATGATATTTCTCTATCTAGCTAGTTGATATTCCGTGAACCTAACAGGCCTTCCTCTAGCCACTGTGAACTCCTGTGAGAAACTACAGAACCTCTCAAGTCCCTTTCAACAGTTCTAGACATAAACCATTGTGCGTCCCAAATGGCACCCTATTCCATATATAGTGCACTACTTTTGACCAGAGCCCTGCGGGCCCTGCTCAAAACTATTGCACTACATAGGGGAAAGGGTGCCATTTGGGAAGCAGCCCATCTCTATACCTACAGAGGGGACACAAAGAGCCTCGTCACATGACAGGGGTTCACTGGCCAACCGTTCCCAGGCTAATGAAGGGATTAAACTTACTTTTAGACGGAAGACAAAACCCCCGGAAACCCCCAGACCTTCAGCTGCTGGGGAGATAAGTAGGATGGAAGTGTGGGCAGAGATAAATGAGGATCTGTTGGCTGGAGCTACTAGAAGAAAATAGGCCAGAGATGCAAATGGCACCCTATTCCCTATATAGTGCACTTCTTTTGACCAGGGCCCATGGAATAGGGTGCCATTTGGGATGCAGCCACAGACAGAGACACACATAGAGACTCAGAAAGAGACATGCCTAGAGATTCAGAGAGCGAGGGAGTCTGTCTGTGTGATCCTATCCTCTCTACAGCTCAAAGTTCTAGCTTCGCCTGCAGAGCTATAGATACAGATTTATCTCAACTAGGTTTGAGATTTAGAGTTTGAATGGGTGCCATTTTGGCAAAGAGAGTTCCGAGGTAATTAGGCGACATCCCACTGAGAATGCAAATCAGAACGTTATTGTCATGGAAAGCCCAATGCCAACAGTTTGCCAAACACTGTACAGTAGTTCTGGTTCCTCTAGCCTAGCACTGCTATGTTTCTGTGATCTAAGAAGAAAGCTAATGTGCTAGCAGGCTAACAGGCTAGCAGTGATGTTGCTAGCAAGGTAGCAGTAGGTAGAGTCTGTGTATGAGATCTGAGTGGAGGCTAACGTGCTAGCAGGCTAACAGCTGTGATGCTAGCAGCAGGGACTTTTTTTCAAGGTCTTTTAGAAGCAGAGTTCTGAGAAAGATGAGGAAGATGTCGACCCGGGTACTCACCCCTCTCACCCTCCACACAGACTGATGCTCTCACACGACCTGGAAGGAAATGAACAACAAATATTTAGCTACATGTGTGTTTCTATAACAACCGTTGGCTACACAACCACCAAGGGTGTTCCTATAACAACGGGCTGTTATTCTAAAAGGCTCAAGGGCACGACTATGTCCTCTCACAGGGCTCCACAGCAGCCAGTTTGAAAAGAAAGAAAGTTATATTATTTAAGTTATTTTATTCAGCTTGTGATAGCTGCAATGTTTCAACACTATGCATCTTTGTCAGGTTCAGGGTTCTCTCTCTGAATGGACAGCGTGAAAAGAGATGTCATGAGTGGCGCAGTGGTCTAAGGCACTGCATCGCAGTGTTAGCTGTGCTACTAGAGATCCTGGTTCGCATCCAGGCTCTGTCGTTCGTAGCCGGCCGCGACCGGGAGACCCATGGGGCAGGCACAATTGGCCCAGCATCGTCCAGGGTAGGGGAGGGAATGGCCGGCAGGGATGTAGCTCAGTTGGTATAGCAGGGCGTTTGCAACACCAGGGTTGTGGGTTCGATTCCCACGGGGGGCCAGTATGAAAAAAAATATGTATGCACTCACTAACAGTAAGTCACTCTGGATAAGAGCGTCTGCTAAATGACTAAAATGTAATGAAAAATCAAACTTGAAAGATTTCCCTCCCATTTTAACCCTTGATTTGCCCCGACAACAATAACACACATCCGTTATATTGTGGCCATCACAAGTCAAACTGTGGCCTGCTAAAAACCAAGACGATGTCCTTTTCTATTAAGACCAGGCGTCCTGAGGCCTCAGAGTATAGACTCAGTAATGGTCCATCAGTCTTTGTGGGACCTGTCCGCTTCTATTCAACCTGGCTGGGAACAGCTTTGGTCACTCTACACTGGGAGCTGGGGGACCCTCAATCTACCCCCCTTTCTCCTCAAACTTCAGCTTTCTCAACTAGCCCCCCCCTCAACCCTCAACCCCTTCTACCCCCATAACCCTCAACCTCTACTAACACCTCTACCCCCCCCCCCCCATTTCAATCCTAAACCTAGACCCTAAGCCTTAAGGCGTCCACATGCTTCCCAGCCCAAACAGTTCGGAAGAGTCGTGCATATATTATGACAACATTTTGTGATGTTTTTGTTTGTTTTGAACTTAGGCAAGCCGAAGTCTACTCTACGCCCATTCGTCAGTAATTGGTCAACAGTAGGGATCTTCAGTAGTGTTTGTTGTCATTCAACGAGAGACGACTCGTTTTCATGCACATTTTTTTATTGAGAAATACTGCACCAAACATCTTAGTTAGATGTAACATTGCGAGACTAAGATCTCGGCAAAAACATCAAAATTAATGACAGATTTCTTGATTTATGGCTACGGCGTCTCAAAATTGACAAACATCCTCGTCACTTTTTTTCTCGTTTTTCAAGCGAAGGTCTTTTAGGGGAGTATGCGAGCACACTTGTTCGGTTCACCTAGCCAACTTCGGCAAGCCGCCAGCCAAACTGAAGCATGCTGACGCCTTTAGCCCCCCTCAATCCCCTGTTGTATTTGAGGCTGGAGGCCAGTCAGTGGTAGGTCAATAAGAGGCCTGTAGATCTGAGGAGGGACAAACGGTTTGTTTGATGAGGGATCTGACAGGCTTTAGAACTTCTGTCAGACCAGTGTTACTGCTGGCTGGAGTATTAACTAACACAGACTAGGTCTACATTCAATGGTACATTATTACATATATAGCCTGTAGTGGCTAAATTGTCCAATACAATTGTCCCAATACAATTTCCATCCTAATCCTTTAGCCACAATGAAGAGTGGTGACGTATTAGTCTTGACGCATACAAATCCAATGTCCAGGGGTTGATACACACCAGCCCCAATTGTATTTGGTGTGAAATCAAAACAATTATTTACTCAACTTTACTCTTAGACTGCACCTTCTTGCAGTAGGCAGATCTTGGATACTAGCCTTTCCATAATGTTGGTTCTTGTCTTCAGGTGTACTGCATGTACTAACCCCCTGGAGTCAGGCTTGGTCTCAATAACTTTTCCAAGTATCCATGCACTTCGTGGTGCCTTGGGTTTCACCACCAGGACCACATCTCTCCTTCACTGAAGCAGCATTTCACTTTGCCCCACTTTTGTCTTTCCTGTCAGACTGGCAGGTACTCCTCTGTCCATCTCTTCCTAAATTAGTCTGCCATGTACTGGACTTGCTTCCAACGTCGTCTGTTTCGACATTAACAGTGAAATGTGATTTGGGGTGAGGGCTTCTAGATCCAGGGGGTCATTGGTTACCACGGTGATTGGGCAGCTGTTTAGAATGGCCTCTATTTCACACAGCACGGTGTGCAATCCCTCCTCATCTAGGGTCTGTTGTTTCAGGACAGAATGGAGTACCCGGCGATTCATCCCAATGAGCCTTTCCCAGACTCCTCCGTGGTGGGACGCCCCAGACTCCTCCGTGGTGGGACGCCCCAGACTCCTCCGTGGTGGGACGCCCCAGACTCCTCCGTGGTGGGACGCCCCAGACTCCTCCGTGGTGGGACGCCCCAGACTCCTCCGTGGTGGGACGCCCCAGACTCCTCCGTGGTGGGACGCCCCAGACTCCTCCGTGGTGGGACGCCCCAGACTCCTCCGTGGTGGGACGCCCCAGACTCCTCCGTGATGGGACGCCCCAGACTCCTCCGTGGTGGGACGCCCCAGACTCCTCCGTGGTGGGACGCCCCAGACTCCTCCGTGGTGGGACGCCCCAGACTCCTCCGTGGTGGGACGCCCCAGACTCCTCCGTGGTGGGACGCCCCAGACTCCTCCGTGGTGGGACGCCCCAGACTCCTCCGTGGTGGGACGCCCCAGACTCCTCCGTGGTGGGACGCCCCAGCGGGAATGAAACTCCATTGTATTCATTCCTGAAGTAGAGCATCTTGGATCTTTCTCCGTACCAATGAAGTTAGTTCCATTATCAGATCTGACATGTTTTTATTGTATTTATTTCTTTACATTTCCTCTTTCCGTTTTGATTTCTTTAGGACCAAAGTAATCCACACCTACGTTGGTAAATGGTGGGATGTCTGGCATGATCCTTTGCCTTCTGCACACAACACACTCAGAGATGATCTTAGGGCTCTGGTCAAAAGTAGTGCACTGTGTAGGGAATAGGGTGCCATTTGGGACGCAATTTAACACTAATATCAGGGGGATGACAGAGAGGTGTGGTGGATGCTCGTTCCTCAGTCCAACATCTCTGGAGTATGGAAGAAAAAGTTGTCTGAAGTTTTCTTAGTGAAGGTAGAAGTAGTCTAGGAAATTCCGTTTTAGAAAACTTCATGCAATAATTATTACCTGCAAAACCTTTTCCTTTTTTGGGGGGGTCTCAACAAAATGTCATGAAATGTCTCTGATAAATTAAAAACAGTGACAACTTCTGTGACATTTAGAAAAATACAATTATAGGGACCTGCAAGGGAGTGACATTTGTCTGAAACCCACTGTGGCTCACCTACCATAGGAACTAATACAGCCGGCCAGGAAACATAAAGGAGATACAAAACCTATCCAATATGGTGAAACCAATTTACCTGCTAGCCAGCAGTCAGTCCAAAAATATAACAATAATAATTTGGTGGGTGCTTATATTTGTCCTATTTCACACATATAATTAATAAGCATGTGTGAATTGGAAATGTGTTTATTGCATATCCCACTCTCCCTGAGTGGGGTCATGGCCAGGGTCTGGAGCAATTAGGGTTAGGTGCTTTTCTCAAGGGCATATCAACAGATATTTTCACCTTGTCGGCTCGAAGATTCGAATTAGCATCCTTTCGGTTACTGGCCCTAGTGTCTTTGCGAGACTGGTTACATTTGAATAGAGTCACCTTCTGAAAGACAGTGTTTTATCATGTTTTATCCAGTGATGCACTGTACTGTTGTGTTAGCACATTCAAATACCATTTTAAAATGTCTCGCTTTACTCACATATTATGGCAAAGGAACATTGTTAGTTAGCATCAGTGTTTCTGTAATCACTGCTCATCATGTCAGTTTTCCCCAGCTCATCACTATATCCCTGGTTTTACCCTCCCCTCGCCCCACAGGTCCTCTGTAACAGTCTAGAACACATTTATTACCCATCATTCACCTCTCCCTTCCTGCATCGGAGCTGGAGTCACTGATTGGCTGTATAATGAGACCGCTGTCCCCTGGCCAATGTACTGAGAGGACACGCACGCACGCACACATACGCACGCACACATACACACACACACACACACACACACACACACACACACACACACACACATTGTGTAATGAGGCTGATGTACTCTGGCCATTGTGCTGAGTGGACAAGGATAGTTAGGTGATGCCAGCCTGACCGGTGCCGGCCTAATCGACACCACACTCAGGTGGAACACTGATTCAAGGGATTGGTGTGTGTGTGTGTGTATGTGTGTGCGTGTGTGTGTGTATGAGGCTGTGAGCCGATCGAAGGGACCCAGCGACCTCTGGTCCGCCAGGTGCCAGGTCTGTGGTAATTATGCATCAGGCGGTGTGTGTGTGTGTGATTATGCATTAGGCAGCCTGGCGTTGAAACTAACCAGCCGTGGTCCGCATGGTGTCTAGACACACAGTGATCCAACAGCACCGACTCGGCTAGCACCTTCACTAGGCTGTGTGTGTGTGTTTCTGTTAACCATGTGGTGTGAGTGTATCGTACCATCTGGTCCAGCCCTGTGTGTATCAGTATGTTGAGTCTGAACAGTAGATGGGGGATGGACAGCTAGCCAGTGTGAGGACAGGTTAAATCTCCACATCTCCCTCCTCTAGGATCCTAATAACTCACCTCAGCATTTTTCTCTTTAACTCCTGTTCTCCCTCTTTCTTATCCTCTATTCTCCCTCTCTCTCTCGCTCTCTCTCTCTCTGTCTCTGTCTCTGTCTCTCTGTGTCTCTGTGTGTCTCTCTCTCTGTCTCTCTGGGTGGGTTGTGTACAGGGCTTGGGTTGGGGCTGACGAAGGGACTGCCTAGTATACTACCTGTTGGGGCAGGAAAAAATTTAAATGTGGAAAACCAGGAAGCATGAAATGCAGGGGGCGGGGTGTACGGACCCCAGAGCTATGCTGCTGGGGCTGATGCGGGCTCGGCTGACACTGGAGCATGCTTACTGTGGGCTGGTGAACCGTCTGGGGGACTTTGTAGAGGTGTGGGGCGTCAGGGGGGTTTTGAGTGCAGTGGATGAGGGGGGAATTGGTTTGATCTTTTTAGTACTGTTACAATGAAGTGAAGAGTGTACTAACATGGTGTAAAAATACATTATTGGGCGAATAAATATATTTTTTACATAAAAAACTCTCCTCTGTCCCTATGCGGCCAGTCGCGTATAGCTGTAACAGCCGTTTTGTCGAAACAGCGCCACTGAATCAGTGTGTGGCCGAAAATATATTACATCCGTAGTGGTTTAGGACTACCATAGAGAATGAATGGGAAACGCTTTAGGGCTCTTTTTATTTTTTTCAGGCTGCCTTTTTCTTGAAACGCTTTTATTGGGGGTTCAATTCTAAACAAGGAAACTGTATTCTGATATTTTTTCCCCATGTATTGGGGAATTGAATGATAGATTATAATTAGATTTTGTCACTATTGGTTTTATTTGATCATGCAGTGTATTTTCCCAAGCCCAAAACACAGTGTACTTGAAGTGTATTACTTGGAACGTTTATATTGTACCTTTGTACACTAAATAGTTATATTTACTATACTATTTAGTATAAGTATAATTCAGTGTTTTAATATAGACCCACTTTTACTTGCTATTTTTGTATACTGATAACATATGATTGATGAATAATATTTCAGAACATTGATAATATACTCCAAATGTATTCAAAATATTATACATTCCCCATCTTATTTCAGGTGTACTAGTTTATATCCAGTGTATTAAAATAATAGTATTTTGTAATGGGATTTTCTGCTTTTGTGAAAGTGTTATTTTAAAGACCAAATTACTTCATTCATTTATGCTGATGTGAAATTAATTTAAAGATAACACCTTTCAAAATAATTAACACATTTATGTACTGCACATATTCTACCATAAGATTTTCCTCTTCAGTTAAAGATTGCAGTGGATTATTCTTACTTATCAGCCCTACCTGTTGAGGAAACAAAAGTACTTCATCCGATGACCTGGTAAAAACCTTCTTCAGCCCTGCAGTCGACTTGAATGCACAGACCAGCCTTTGACCTCCTTGCCAATCTTAACTTAGATTTAGGGTTACACAAACCAAACTTTTCTGTCAGTTGATTTTTCATGTACCTTGTGCCACAATGTAATTATAAGCAACCCTGTCTGACTTCATGTACAGTATGTTCAATATGTAAACATGAATTAAAGGCAAGAGAATTGTATTGAACTTCAAAATTGTTTTATTAAAAGATTATGGCCATTTTGTTTGTTTGTGTGTGTGTGTGTGTGGATGCGTGTGTGTGTGTGTAAATCAACATTTCCTCTTTTCATCCATCCATCTTTTCTTTTCATCATGATAAAAAGCAGATGCCTGGAACTCCTTCCAGGTCATTTCTTTCTCCATACCCTTGGCCTGGTAGAGGGAGAACAGCTTGGCAGGACAATAAATATATTTCCCTGCCACTCCGGGGAACCCTGTGTGAATGTGAGGACTATTAGGGCCCTGTTTTAGTTCCAAATGGCAGAACCTGCACAAACGGCCAGAGGGTACCACATCTGCTGACTTCCTCTTTTGTTTGTCCTTCTGTTGTTCCACTTTCTGTTTTATGGATTCAAGTTCTTGTTGAAAGAAGGGTGTTGACATGAAATCCTCAAAAGACATTTTGGGGTTTGTGAGGCCCTCTGCTCCATATGTTTTAAATACTTTTGTGGAGCAGTAGAAGTACCTAACATGCCCACTCTGATAAAAATAATGAATTGAGGAGCCATCATTCATGTAACGGGACTTGGGTTGGCCACATGAAAGGCAGGTTTTTGTCATTTTTTTCTTTTGCTGCTGTTGTTGCTCTGACTGTTGCTGCTTTTCCATCAGTCCCAAAACAATTTTCTCTATGGCAGCTTCAGTAAGAGGAGCATTTTGTGTGGGCAGTGCGGGTGGGTTCACAACTGCAGGTGGGAGTGCTGTTACAGGGACACAGGTTGTGTCACTACCCATGGTTAAGTGCTGCCACAGTTGTTGGGTCTCCAAGAGCTTTTCAGGACTGGTGTTAAGGGAGGAACTGGTGTTTTTTAATTTGGCCAGGTGTTTAATATACCTTCCAATGTGGTGTTTGGTGGTTGGGTGAAGCAGGCTGTTGGGGTCTGCACATGAACTTTGCACCATGGAAGCATAGTCAAAGTCCACCAGTTTCAGCATGTCCTTCTGTCCATGATGCCTGGCAAGCAGACCATCAATAGCCACCCTCATTGGGCCAGGCCACCGATTGTGGTCCAACACAAAGACCCGGCCACCAGTCTTGATAGGCCCCGTGCGTGCACTTCTTGGTGAGGCGGTCATAGGCAGTGGAGGTGTGCAGGGCAGATCTGAAAGAGAGGAACAGTTCTTCAGTGAAAGTAATTATGCAGAATGCATGTGTCTGCAAGCATATTTAGGTGCGTGTGACTGAGTTAGTGTGAGAGAGATATGCCTATGTTTGTGGTATTATTCTGAATTACCTATGTCCATCTGGGGCTCCTCAGTGCTTTCTCTCTTTAAAGCCTCAGTAGCAGGAGCTGCAGAATCAGGAAATCTGACAGTCGGCGGCAGCTGTGTTGCTGAGGGTTGACATTTCTCAACAGGGAGAGGGGTCAGGAATACGGACATGTCTGTCCTCTTCTGAGATCTGTGCTTTTCCCAGTGGAGAGGAACAGCACGGCACCCTTGCTCAACGTACTCGAGTCCAAACCTCTCTCCCGTGCCCCTGTTGGAGACTTGTAGTGCTGGATATTTGGCGCTCCCCGTCACATTCACAGAGGCCATGTTCAAGTCTGTGATCAGTAGTGGGTCAAACACTGCAGGCAAAACCACACCCGGCTGTTTGAGATCCACCAATCTCTGGAAATTCCAGCGTGCCACACCAGTCATACCCTGGGCCTGAAATAACTCTGGGGAGACTTTGTTCCCAGTCACCCACTGAGCCTGGTGGAAGTGGTAGCCCTCTTGCTGTGAAGTGCCTCTGATTGGAATCCACACGGGCACAGATGCCCCTTCACCCTGGACATGGTTGAGTTGCAGCGTGCCACCGTATCTGTACAGAATCCCATCCTCCCGTTCTGGGTCACTGAGACAGCCCCTCAGCATGTGGACTCGCTGGATCCTCCAGGCTTTCAGCATGGACGGTTTGAAGAGAGGGATGTCATTTACATCTTTTAACAGGTGGAAGTGAAGGAGAACTTCTTCCACTCTCTTCACAAGCTCTCGTGGCTGAGGGATCTTTGTCCTGCAGTGCTCCCGGATATGCTGCTTTGTTGGATTTGCTGGCACGATCCCACAGAAGACATAGGCCTCCTTCAGTCTCTTCAGATCCTGCTGATCCACAATTGTGAAGGCAGCCGAGAGGAACTGACAGAAAGAGCTGTATAAGGAATGATGCTCTGAGACACACTCCCGGCAGAATCGTCTCATACAGTGGAACAAGTCCAGCTTTACAGAGATGAACTCATTAAACTTTGACCTCGAAGCACAGATGTTGGTCAAGTCCCCGGATGTCACCTCTGCAACAGTAGCCTCTGTAGTCCTCCAGGCTTCCCTCAAAAGGTGCTCAGCTGGATGAGAATTCTGGACCCTGAAGGCTGCACAGCAGTCCCTATGTACAAAGAAACATAACAATGTCCAGAAATAGAAGAGGATTAAAAAAAAGTTACATGATTAAATATATAATGAATTTTCTTCCCTATTTGAGATTTAAATGAAATTATTAATATCATTAAATAACATATGTAAGCTGAAAAGGCTTATACAATTGTTAAACAAATTATATAATAAATACCTGTCCACCCAATGGTAATTGGCCTTTTCAATTCCAGCAGCAGTGTAGCGTGTGGCCAGACCTTCATACATGGGCTCCAAAGACCTTTCACTCTCGGACTGCACCATCACCCAAGAGATGATCATCCAGTTCTCGTTCATCACAGCATAAGATGACATTGTGCCTGATGTAAGAGTGACTTTCCTGGCAATCTTCCGGGTGTGGTCGGATCTCAACACCTGTCCAAATGTGCCCTGTAAGAGCTGCGTGATTGATGGCTCCTGCCTCTGAAACTCCTGCAGAAGACAGTCTGTAAGGTAATATGACGACACAGACATTCCACACCAGCCGTCTGTGTCTTCATACCCCCCAAATGCAGCAGGTGTACTGTCCCTCCTCAGGTATTTGCTGATGGTGCTCTGACCATACAACCCTGCCTCAGCATCCTTGATGTTCTGCACACTTAGCAGGTAGGCCAGGTTTGCTCTTTCATACTTTAGGTGCATCATCTCCATCAGCTGATTGGCCATGTCATTTGGGGATTTTGCAGTGCGTCTTAATTCATCTACCACAGATTTACAGATCGCTTTCTTGTAGGTAAGGAGGGCTGGCAACATGTTGGTATACCTTTTAGGGAGCTTTGCCAGCCACAGAGGATTGTCAGCAAACCAATTCCTTTTGCATGCTTTGCAGCAAAGCCGAGATGCAAACAAGTAATATTGATTGACAATGCCAACAACCACTCGAGGCCTTCCTACACCTGATGAAGTTATCTGTGGTCGAGAACAACTGTGAAGACATGGGAGAACATAATTGTTTCTCAGCCTTCCCATGATGCTGTCATTCTCTGGTTTCCAGATGAAGAATGGATGTAGCTGGAAATATTTGGGGGATGGAAGCCCACAGGCAGTCTCAATGAGCTCAGGCTGAGGTGGTAGACGCCACAAAGAGACAGAGTTAGTAAGGTGCCTCACAGGTGGACTTCCCGGCCACAGTCCCATGGCTTCCAGCTCCATCTTCATCCATACCTTTTGCTGTTGAGAGCAGTTCCAGTGAATCATTTCTTGGTCATATCTGGGCAGTGGAAGTGAGGGTGGAAATCCAGGGTGTGTTGATGCTGGCGGCACAGGCTGAGATGCAGGGCGTGTTGATGCTGGTGGCACAGGCTGAGATGCAGGGCGTGTTGGTGCTGGCGGCCCAGGCTGACGTGCAGGGTGTGTTGGTGCTGGAATCACAAATACCAAAAGGTAAAAAATCAACATGTAGACTACAGTGATTACTTACTTATAGTACACTTATTTCACAAATACACAATTGAATGACCTTGTAGACTAAATATATCATACATGCACATGCACAGAAATTCAGAGGACATGCAAAAAGGGAACTCAAATGAACACTTACCCTCATGGAGACGGAGGTTTTGATGGACATGTTGTCATGAACATGTCCTTTTGATTTTGTTAGTAGAACACAAGCAAAATAACAATTAGGAACATGGCCAGAACATAGCCAGAACAAGGCCAAAATAATAACCAAGGTATATTGTTAGGCAGAATAATTCAGTGAATAGTCCTGCCAAACTGATGGAGAAAAACCTCTGCCAGTAGACACAGATGGTGCTCCTACAGCTGCTGATGCTGGTGAATCTGAAATAAAGTTTAACATACACACACATGATCTTGGTTGCAAGCAGTTACATTACAGTTTACAATGAGTAGATTTGAAGTAATTTGCCTAAAGTAGCAACGATACACAATAGTTAATGTAGTTGTCAAAATAGCTAGAAAATAAGTGACAATAATTCCTCACAAATGTAGCACAACTATTTGTTGAATAATCCTTACATTCCTAACTCAAATGGAAACTCAGTAAAATGGTTATGTGTTTAAAAATACATAGAAAACATGTTTAACTCAGAGCATGGTCTGGATTTTGGAAGGTGAAATACTCAGTATAGCTTTCTCCAGGAAAACTTCATTCATCCATTGCTATGCAATAAAACATAATGAAAACCAAAAAAGATATATGATGCCACAAGCAATATTTTTCAGATGATTTGTGTTTACTTTTGACATACCTTGGGAGTAAGGAGTTGCAGTAGAGGCTGGTGATGTAACGGTTGATGGCAATGACTCTTTTTTCATTAGCAGGTACTGCTGCAGTTTGTGCATTTTTGAACCTGTACCACATTTCCTTGACATAATGAAGAAAGCCTACCCACCAGCTCTGCTCTCCCATATTTCTCCCCATGTACTTTTGGCCCGATTACCAAAGCCAACCAGAGTGTCACAATCTGAGGTCACAGCAGGAGAATTCGTTTTGTGAGACTCAAACTTTGAAAGCTCCTCAATATCTTTGAAGCTCATGGCATATTCCAAAAAGGACTGCAAACTGATTTTGCTGCTCCCCTCTGTACTGAAATGGCCTGCCTCTTTTTCTTTTTCCAAATTTTTGATGAGGTACATAGTGTATCCAACATCATTTTCCAGCAGCCACCTGAAGGACTTGCCTCTGTACTTCCCAAACTGTAGTATGTACTCCCCCAACACCTCAGCTTTATCTGACACATCCCCCCCTCTTTGTAAGACAACGCTGATGGCATTCTTCCTGACAACCTCTTCCTTCAGAGGAGCAGACTTGTCCTGCATAGAAGGGTTGTCTTTGATCTTCTTGGCGGCATCAGAGGGGACTTGTAGAAGGTAACCTAACGCGCCTCTCCGAAAGGTAACTTGGACCTTGCCAGGGAAAAACACCGAAGGCCTGTGTGACATGTTAATCTAAATGATGAAGCAAAGAGTAAACAAAATTAATTATTTAATTATTTTTAATGATACCTTTCAGGCTAATGTACTAATTATACAGTACAATGTATAATATACACACACAACTGTCACGATTCAGACAGACGACCAGAGGACCACAATTGCGTCACACCAGAAAGTTTATTAAACTTAAGGGAAAAGGGACGTAGGGAGTGAATGAAGGCTCCAGGGGTAACAGGGATCCCGTCCAATGCGCTGGGTCTGTGCCCCCCCCAGTGGCAGCGATGCGTCCTATGAAGCCGGTGGTGGGTGGTCCAGAAGTCCTGGGGGGGGGGAGACACAGACACAACAGGGCGGAATGAAACCAGGCAGCAGTACAGTTCAAGGGAAATCCAAAATACGTAGTAGCAAGGCAGAAGGCTGGTCAGAGTTACCGGGATTGAAGAGTAGTCAGGAGTCGTAATGGCAGAAGCAGGTCTGGATCTCCTGAGGCAGAAGAGTATCCAAAAAACAGGCAGGTCCGGGGTCACAAAACCAGGGTGAGCCAGAAGCGCGAGCAAACAGGTTCCGGGTGTGAGCTTTGCAGACGATCTGACACCGGAGAGCTGAAAGACAGGGCCTTAAATACTGGGAGAGGTAGTGGGTAATGCAGCGCAGCTGGCAGAGTAATTAGAGCAGAGCAGAGCAGGGACAGGTGGAGCTAGTTAGGCTGAGTAGAGAGAGTGGTGAGCAGAGTGGAAGAAAATTAAGGTGGTAACCCGGTGGAGTGAGAGGCCCATGACAGAACCCCCCCCCCAAGGGACGGCCCCAGAAGTCCCAAGAGCAACACCACGCCGGGCGGGAGGAGGGGAGCCGGAGGAGGGCTAGAACTCCTCCGAACGGTCCGAGTGAACGTCCTCATCCTCGGAGGAAGCCGGAGGGCCGTGGTCGGGAGATGGGACAGGTCCCGAGACAGGATCAGGCACAGGACAGGAAGCCGAGCGGGCCGGACGGTTAGGGACCCCTCTGGGGCGGCCCCTACGGATTGCAGGTTGATCAGGATGCCGTTGGTGGAAAGCGGTGATGAGAGTCCTATCCACAATCCGACTAGCTGGCACCCAGGTCCTTTCCTCAGGTCCATAGCCCTCCCAGTCAATGAGGTACTGGAGACCCCTACCCCTCCGTCTGGACCGAAGCAGGCGGCGGACGGTGTAAACCAGACCACCATCGACGAGCCGTGGAGGAGGAGGACCAGGCGCAGCAGGGACCAGCGGACTCTCATGGATGGGCTTAATCTTAGACACATGGAAAGTGGGGTGCACCCTCAGGGAATTAGGCAGTTGGAGCCGGACAGCAGTTGGGCTAATCACTCTTATGATAGGGAATGGGCCAATGAACCGAGGTGCCAGCTTCTGCGACTCCACCCTGAGTGGCAGGTTCTTCGATGACAACCACACCCTTTGACCAACATGGTAGGTGGGAGCAGGAATTCTCCGACGGTTGGCCCCGGTAGTGTAGCTGGCAACGGACCTGAGGAGTGTGGCTCGGGCTTGTGACCAGGTGCGGCGACATCGACGGGCAAAAGCAAGTGCAGATGGGCAAGTAACCTCCTCCTCCTGGCTGGCAAATAGAGGAGGCTGGTATCCATAAACACATTGGAAAGGGGACATACCGATGGCAGAGCAGGTCAGAGAATTGTGTGCGTACTCCACCCATGTCAATTGCTGCGACCAGGAGTGGGGGTTGCGTGAAGTCATGCATCGCAGTGCCTTCTCGAGCTCCTGATTAGCCCGCTCTGACTGCCCATTGGATTGGGGATGGAATCCGGAAGTCAGACTGACTGTGGCTCCCAGCAGGTGACAGAACTCCTTCCAAAAAGCGGAGGAGAATTGTGGACCACGGTCAGAAACAACATCCCTTGGCAGTCCGTGGATCCGGAAGACGTGTTCCAGGACCACCTGGGCGGTCTCCTTGGCGGTTGGGAGCTTGGGGAGGGGAATGAAGTGTGCCATCTTGCTGAAACGGTCAACGATGGTGAGAATGACGGTCATGCCACTTGAAGGGGGCAGCCCCGTGACAAAGTCAAGGGCGATGTGAGACCAGGGACGTCTGGGCACAGGCAGGGGCTGCAGCAATCCGGCTGGGGGCTGGCAGGACGACTTGTGTTGGTTGCAGATGGGGCAGGCTTGGACGAATTCCCGTACATCCTTCCTCAGAGAGGGCCACCAGAACCTCTGGGCGAGCAGGTTGTAAGTGCGGGTGGAGCCAGGGTGACAAGCTAGGCGGGAGTCATGTCCCCACTGAATGACCTGGGACCTCAGGTCTTCGGGGACAAAAAGGCGGTCAGCTGGGCAAGTGCTGGGACCTGGCTGGTTACGGAGAGCCTCCAGCACCTGTTCCTCAACAGCCCAGGTCAGAGCTGCAACGATGCAGGGACTTGGCAGAATCGACACAGGGTCCTTGGAGGGGGTGTCATCCTTCTGGAATTGACGGGAGAGGGCGTCTGGCTTGGTGTTGCGTGATCCAGGCCGGTATGACAGAGTGAAATTAAACCTGGTGAAGAACAGGGCCCAGCGGGACTGCCTGGAGTTCAACCGTTTGGCCGTGCGGATGTACTCCAAGTTCTTATGATCGGTCCAAACGAGAAATGGAATGGTGGACCCCTCCAGCCAGTGACGCCACTCCTCCAAGGCAAGCTTCACAGCCAGCAGCTCACGGTTCCCTATGTCGTAATTGCACTCAGAGGGGGACAACCGACGTGAGAAAAAGGCACAGGGATGGAGCTTCCTATCCTCCGCAGCCCACTGAGAAATCACAGCACCAACTCCCACATCCGAGGCGTCCACCTCCACAATGAATTGCCGGTCCACATCAGGCATCTGGAGGATGGGAGCGGAGGTGAACCTCACCTTGAGGGTACTGAAGGCTTTGTCGGCTGCTGGGGTCCAGGTGAAGGGTTGCTTGGTGCTGGTTAGAGCAGTGAGAGGGGCAGCAACGGTACTGTAGTTCCGGATAAACTTCCTATAGAAGTTAGCAAACCCCAGAAACTGTTGCAGCTTCTTTCTGTTCTCCGGAACTGGCCATGAAGTGACTGCTGATACTTTGGCAGGATCCATTTGGATACTTCCCTCTGCCACTATGTACCCCAGGAAGGCCACTGTCTTGACGTGAAACTCACATTTCTCTGCCTTGGCGTAGAGGGAATTCTCCAGAAGACGATGAAGGACTTGCTGGACATGGCGGGTGTGTTCAGACAGGTTTCTGGAGTAAATTAAGATGTCATCCAGGTAAACGAAGACAAACTTGTTTAACATGTCCCGCAGTACATCATTCACTAGAGCCTGGAACACAGCAGGAGCATTGGTGAGGCCAAAAGGCATAACCAGATACTCGTAGTGGCCTGTTGGTGTATTGAATGCGGTTTTCCATTCATCTCCCTCCCGGATCCGCACTAGGTGGTAAGCGTTTCTGAGATCCAACTTGGTAAAAACAGTGGCTCCCTGGAGCAACTCAAAAGCAGAGGTGAGCAGAGGCAGAGGGTAACGGTTTTTCACTGTGATGTCGTTGAGTCCCCTGTAGTCGATGCAGGGGCGAAGAGATCCGTCCTTCTTCCCCACAAAGAAGAAGCCAGCACCAGCAGGAGATGAAGATGAACGGATTAATCCGGCGGACAGAGAGCCATTGATGTAGTCCTCCATGGACTTTCTTTCAGGAGCAGACAACGAATAAAGACGACCCCTTGGAGGAGCTGTTCCAGGGAGGAGGTCGATGGCACAGTCGTACGGTCGGTGAGGGGGCAGAGATGTGGCTCTTGCTTTGTTAAACACCTCTCTGAGACCATGGTAGCATTCTGGGACATTGGAGAGGTCAGGAGCGGAGTTAGTAGATACTGGCCGAGGGGGTAGTGCGGCAGCAAGCAGGCAGGTTCGGTGGCAGTCCTCTCCCCACTCCCTGATCACCCCGGTCACCCAGTCGAGCTGAGGGTTGTGCCGGCGGAGCCATGGGTAACCCAGGATGAGGGGTTGGCCTGGAGAGGGGAGCAGGTGAAACTGGATAGTTTCTTGATGGTTTCCGGACAGACCCATCGAGACCGGGGCCGTGACATGAGTGACCGATCCGAGTAAGTGTCCGTCCAGTGCCCGGGCAGGAATAGGAGGTGTCAAACGGAGGTTCTCCAGTCCCAGTTGGCGTGCCAGCTTGATGTCCATTATGTTGGCTTCGGCGCCAGAATCCACCAGAGCCGCCAGGGTGTGAGTTGAGTCAGAGAGGCGGAGGTGAACTTGCAGCAGGGGTTTGCGGTCGGAGGACTGGATGGTCATAGAACTCAACCGGACTCCCCCTACGCCCGGTGAGCTTCGGCCCTTTAAAGGGCAGGTTACCACACGATGTCCATCACCTCCACAATAGAGGCAGAGGTTTGAGGTGAAGCGGCGCTGGCGCTCTGCAGGAGTGAGGGAGGCTCGCCCAATCTCCATAGGCTCAGACTGATCGAGCTGACCTGGGTGAGTGGCAGTAGATGACAGGAGCCCAGTCGGATCTCTCCGAATGCCGGTAGTAGGTGGACCTTGGCGCCCCCTCTCACGACGACGGGTCTGTATCCTTCTGTCGATCCTGACAGTCAGTGCGATGGCTTCATCAAGAGTGGAAGGCAGTTCATGGGAGACCAACTCGTCCTTGATATAGTCAGCCAAACTATGGAAGAACGCGTCCACCAACGATGGTGTGTTCCAAGAACTTCGTCTAGCCAGGGTTCGGAAGTCGATGGAATGGTCTGCGACTGTACGTCTGCCTTGTCGAATACTGAACAGTTCACGAGACGCCTCTGCGGTGGGTGAATCCAGGTCAAACACCTTCAGCATCTCCTCAGCAAACAGGTCGAAGGTTGCACATGCGGGGGTTTGACGTTCGAACTCTGCTGTTCCCCAGAGTCGAGCTCGGCCCGTCAGGTGAGTGATGGCATACCCAACTTTAGCCCCCTCCGTGGCGAAGGTCCTTGGCTGCAAGGAGAACTGAAGTCGGCAGCTAGTCAGGAATGGCCGGACCTGGGTTGAATCGCCGTTGAACCGCTCGGGGTTTCCAATCTTGGGTTCCGGAGCAGCGGCTGCAATGACCGGGGCAGGTAACTCGGGGGCTGGGCTGGTGGGCAGACTGGCTGGGGTAAGGTTGGTGAGGAGTTGAATGATCATGGCGAGTTGTTGTTGCTGCTGCTGGAACTGCTGCTCATGCTCATCGGTTTCCATGTCGGGGAAAGTGTGCGCTGAGTCCATAATGGTCAGATCGTACTGTCACGATTCAGACAGACGACCAGAGGACCACAATTGCGTCACACCAGAAAGTTTATTAAACTTAAGGGAAAAGGGACGTAGGGAGTGAATGAAGGCTCCAGGGGTAACAGGGATCCCGTCCAATGCGCTGGGTCTGTGCCCCCCCCAGTGGCAGCGATGCGTCCTATGAAGCCGGTGGTGGGTGGTCCAGAAGTCCTGGGGGGGGGGAGACACAGACACAACAGGGCGGAATGAAACCAGGCAGCAGTACAGTTCAAGGGAAATCCAAAATACGTAGTAGCAAGGCAGAAGGCTGGTCAGAGTTACCGGGATTGAAGAGTAGTCAGGAGTCGTAATGGCAGAAGCAGGTCTGGATCTCCTGAGGCAGAAGAGTATCCAAAAAACAGGCAGGTCCGGGGTCACAAAACCAGGGTGAGCCAGAAGCGCGAGCAAACAGGTTCCGGGTGTGAGCTTTGCAGACGATCTGACACCGGAGAGCTGAAAGACAGGGCCTTAAATACTGGGAGAGGTAGTGGGTAATGCAGCGCAGCTGGCAGAGTAATTAGAGCAGAGCAGAGCAGGGACAGGTGGAGCTAGTTAGGCTGAGTAGAGAGAGTGGTGAGCAGAGTGGAAGAAAATTAAGGTGGTAACCCGGTGGAGTGAGAGGCCCATGACACACAACCTTCAACTATACAGATCTATAACCAATCCCCAAATATACACAACCTCATCTGGACAAACCAATACCCCTCCCCACATATACACTGGACAACACTTGCAATAGTAATTAACAATTAACAATCTTGTAATTAACTTTATTATGAACTATAGCTTTCAGACTATTCTGTAATATCTATACAGAAATAGCTACATCATTTAAGTGACTTATTATGAACGCATTCACATTGTATAATTCGTGAAAACATAGAATACTTGTTTATTTAGATCGCGCTATAATACTATAATACTTACAAATATATATGAGAAACGTATAGTTTCCACAAGTCCACGTTTCATTCAGATTACGTTCTAACAAAATTACTCTGAATATCCGCTGTATTTACTATTATTGCATTATTAAAAGATCCGAAGACAAATTAAAAAAAAGACAATCGATGATAAAGAACTCATATTTTGTATGTAAAAACACGACTTACCTTTGGCAGTCCTTACGAATTAGAAGCTGTTGTGTGTCTGACGTAGCTAAAACCGCTAATGTAACAAAACGTAAAATGCTCGGATCAAATGCTGAAATGTAAAAGAAATTCACGAATCAGAAAAAGTAAATAAGGCTCAGATGAGTTGTTCCCGGGTGTTTGTTGTGGTTCGTTGTAATTCGGCTATTATCTTCGCCACCTCTTGCGTAAAACCTGCCACAGCGCCTCGGAGGGCATACGTGGCCATACATATATTGCATCCGTAGTGGTTTAGCACTACCATAGGGAATGAATGGGAAACGCTTTAGGGCACTTTAGCTAAAGAATCCTCGGCTCCCGCCCCGCGCTATGCCGACACTCATTAGTCTCAACTCAGGACTACATTTACATACATTACATTAAATCTATAATCCTAATTTAATGCTGCTGATGTTTAATCTCTATTGGATCACCTGAAGAGAAAGGATAAGTGAATAAATAGATCATGGTGATAAGGATGTCCTTGCAGTAGGTAATGTTTGACTCATTATATAGCTATTCTCACTAAGAGAAAAACACTATTTTCCCCTGATCCACTTCATATACTAAGACATTACACTAATGGTATATTATGATTGTGTTTAGGGTGATAGTGACAGTCCATGCATGGTTGATGTTGGTTATCTGGGGGTTTGTTTCTGTCTAGGACCGTGCTTGCTTTTGTGGGTGTGTGTGTCATTGACTGACGTCTGTCTGTCAGTCTGTCTCCTTGTGTCCCTGCACATTATTGGCAGCGTCTCTCTCTAGCTAGCTGCGGGGGAGTTTTAATGTTATTCTCTGGGGGTTGGATCCTGTCTGATAGTATTGACTGTGTGTGTGTGTTTTTAATTAGCTGTGGAGGGTTAATTGCCTCCTGACTGGTCTGCAACAGTTGATAGAATGACTCACCCTAGACTGAATGACATTGTCTCCCTGTCGAGCGTGTGTGTGTGCCTGTGTTTCTCTCCTCAGGTTCCTGATATTTACAGAAAGTATTACCTCCCTGTGTGGGGTCGGATTTGAAAGTATGTGTGGCTCCTCTCTCTGTCCTCTTTCTGTCCCCTCTCTATTCCTCTCACAACTCAATTCAATTAAATTCAATTTAAGGGCTTTATTGGCATGGGAAACGTATGTTAACATTGCCAAAGCAAGTGAAGTAGATAGTAAACAAAAGTGAAATAAACAATAAATATTAACAGTAAACATTACACTCAGAAGTTCCAAAAGAATAAAGACATTTCAAATGTCATATTATGTATATATACAGTGTTGTAACAATGTGCAAATAGTTAAAGTAGAAATGGGAAAATAAATAAACAACTCTCTCTCTCTCTTTCTCATACCTCTCTCTTTCATCTCTCTCTCTTCCCAATGCTGTCTCCAGGGCCGTAGCCAGGGTCTGAGTTTTATTGAGGTCCGGAGGTACTGCATTTCTATATTTTAAAACTCTAAAATGCTATTTTGAGAACAGCAAAAACAAGCAACAATTACCCCAGCTATTATCAAATTGGTTCCTGTAGCTTCATTCACCTCAGTTGATCTACAAACACATAGCCTATTAGCTATACAATTAGCCGCTACACATTAACTCACATTAACTCAGCACCGGGATTAAAAACTATAATTTAATACGTACTATTAGCAGAAAAAATATTTTATTAACAAAAGGCAAGCAAATATGTTTACTTTACATAACTTTTTTGTTGTTGCAATTTTACAGCTAATTTCCTGCAATTCTACCTTCCTAATATTGAGTTGCACCCCCTTTTGCCTCAATTCATCAGGGCATGGACTACAAGGTGTCGAAAGCGTTCCACAGGGATGCTGGCCCATGTTGACTCCAATGCTTCCCACAGTTGTGTCAAGTCGGCTGGATGTCCTTTGGGTGATGGACCATTCTTGAGAAACACAATAAACTGTTGAGCGTGAAAAACCCACCAGCGTTGCAGTTTTTGACACACTCAAACCAGTGCGCCTGGCACTTACTACCATACCCTGTTCAAAGGCACTTACATCTTTTGTCTTGCCCATTAACCCTTTGAATGGCACACAAACACAATCCATGTCTCAATTGTCTCAAGGCTTAACATTCCTTCTTCAACCATTCTCCTCCTCTTCATCTACGCTGATTGAAGTGGATTTAACAGGTGACATCAACAAGGGATCATAGCTTTCACCTGGATTCTCCTGGTCAGTCTATGTCATGGAAAGAGCAGGTGTTCCTAATGTTCTGTACACTCAGTGTATTTTGCCATGGGGTGGGAAGAAATGTTTGCAATTTTAAAAGCAAGCATTTTGCCATGACTTATGCCATGTTAATATGATATCTGAGTGAGAGTGACTAACACAATCTATGGGGGCCCCTTGGAGGTCAGGGCCCCTGGACACGTGCCCTGCGTGCCCGGTCGGTAATTCGGCCATGACAGTTTAGATAGCTGGCTAGACTAACTAGACTAATTTACCAATCTTTTTTTGTTGTTACAGACATGGATTAATTGAGTGACTGTCAGTGAGTGACATATAACAAGAGGAAAACTGCTGATGCACAACCAAGTGTTGATGCACAACCACATAGCAAGCTAGCTAGCCTTTTTAGCTTCCCACATCTCCATGTGAAATAATCAGATTCATAATAAAACAATATGCCCTGGCAAATATTCATATCCTTGCCGGTGTAACCTAAAACACTAATATATCTTGATTAGATAAGTATTCAACCCACTGAGTCAATACATGTTAGAATCACCTTTGGGTAGCGATCACAGCTGTGAGTCTTTCTGAGTAAGTCTCTAAGAGATTTGCACACCTGGATTGTACATTATTTGCACATTATTCTTTAAAAAATTATTTAAAAAAGTGTTGCCATAGATTTTCAAATAGATTTAAGTCAAAACCTAAACTATGCCATTCAGGAACATTCAATTTCGTCTTGGTAAGCAACTCCAGTGTATATTTGGTTTTGTGTTTTAAGTTCTTGTCCTGCTGAAAGGTGAATTTGTCTCCCAGTGTCTGTTAGAAAGCAGACTGAACCAGGTTTTCCTCTAGGATTTTGTCTGTGCTTAGCTCTAGTAACTACAGTGTTGTTGATCCATCCTCAATGTTCTCCTATCACAGCCATTAAACTCTGTAACTGTTTTAAAGTCACCATTGGTCTCATGGTGAAATCCCCGAGCGGTTTCCTTCCTCTCCGGCAACTGAGTTAGGAAGGGAGCCTGTATCTTTGTAGTGACTTGGTGTATTGATACACCATCCACAGTGTAATTAATAACTTCACTATGCTCAAAGTAATATTCAATGTCAGTTTTTAAAAATTATCTACCAATAGGTGCCCTTCTTTGCGAGGCATTGGAAAACCTCCCTGGTCTTTGTGGTTGAATCTGTGTTTGAAATTAACTGTGCGACTGAGGGACCTTATAGATGTGTATGTATGGGGTACAGAAATGAGGTACTCAATCAGAAATCATGTTAAACACTATTATTGCACAGAGTGAGTCCATGGAACTTATTATGTGACTTGTTAAGCAAATTTTTCAAACAGAAATGTGCATCCTGTAGCACTAACTCCAAAAAGTTTTGGGACACCGTAAAGTCCATGGAGAATAAGAGCACCTCCTCCCAGCTGCCCACTGCACTGAGGCTAGGAAACACTGTCACCACCGATAAATCTACGATAATCGAGAATTTTAATAAGCATTTTGCTAAGGCTGGCCATGCTTTCCACCTGGCAACCCCTACCCCGGCCACCAGCTCTGCTCCCTCCGCTGCAACTTGCTCATGTATAATAATTGAAATTGAAATATTCTAAGTTTTGAATCCGGTGTCGTTTTGCGTGTCAGTTCATAAACACTATGCCATGGGATCGGTACGTCAAAGATATCTTCCCAACTATTTTGCAATCTATATGGGACGGCTGTCAATCCTTTGGTCCTTAAGTGAAACTGAAATACTTTTTTATTTATCACAGTTTTCCTTAACCAATTATGTTGTTCAATGCAAGGCCGACAGACAAGTTCCTTACTTTCTCCCCCTTCCACTTTCCTATTCCACCTTTGCGGTAAGGCTGCAATTATTTGGTTGTAATTTTGGGTAGAGCAGACATTTCCATATGTTTTTGTTAGCTGCATGTGCGACATAACTCCACCAGTCCTACCAATGATATCATTTACGAAGATTATACCTTTTTTAAACATTCTGTCAAAAAATAAAGGTTTTTTGTCAATTAGTATATTTGAATTTAACCACAATATTTGTTGCGTTATTTGTTCTGTCGTTTCTGGAGGATTAAATTGAAATTGCAACCAACTTTCTATGGCTTGTTTTAGAAATAGTGATATTTGGGAGATTATTTCCTTTTCAAATAACTGAAAGTGAGAGGTTGTAATCTCCCCGCCTTATCTTAGCTCATTGGTCACCATAGCAACTCCCACCTGTAGTATGCGCTCCAGCAGGTATATCTCACTGGTCATCCCCAAAGCCAACACTTCCTTTGGCCGCCATTCCTTCCAGTTCTCTGCTGCTAATGACTGGAACGAACTGCAAAAATCTCTGAAGCTGGAGACTCTTATCTCCCTCACTAACTTTAAGCGTCAGTTGTCAGAGCATCTTACCGATCACTGCACCTGTACACTGCACCTGTACACAGCCCATCTGTAATTAGCCCACCCAACTACCTCATCCCCATATTGTTATTTATTTTGCTCATTTGCACCCCAGTATCTCTATTTGCACATCATCTTCTGCACATCTATCACTCCAGTGTTAATAGTAAATTGTAATTATTTTGCACTATGGCCTATTTATTGCCTTACCTCCATAACTTACTACATTTGCACACACTGTATATAGATTTTCTATTGTGTTATTGACTGTACATTTTGTTTATCCCATGTGTAACTCTGTGTTGTTGTTGTTTTTATCGCACTGCTTCGCTTTATCTTGGCCAGGTCGCAGTTGTAAATGAGAACTTGTTCTCAACTGGCCTACCTGGTTAAATAAAGGTGAAATAAAAATGTGAACTTATTTAGGCTTGCCATAACAAAGGGGTTGAATACTTATTGACTCAAGACATTTAGGCTTTTAATTTTTTATTAATTTGTACAAATGTCTAAAAACTTAATTCAGAGAAACCCACAGGAGTAATGTCACACCTTCCAACCCTACTATAGTATTGCTCAGATACATACAACCTGTCTAACCTTGCTGCACTGACATGACTTTCATTCACTTTCAGCCATGTGTACTGCCTAACTTTTGCATTCCTTACTCTCCACACATCAGAAAGCTCAAACTCAGTTAACAGACCAGACAGGCAAGTGGCTGACCGCAGGTGAGGTTCTTCAGCGATGCGATCAACAGTAAAATCCACTGTACAGTTCCAGTCCCCCCCTAAAACCATACACCCCTATTGGTCACACTGTCTTAAGGTTTCCTTTATTTTATCAAAACCAACAATATGCTCTGTACCCTCATTAGGAGCATAAACATTCAAAAAAACAAAAAAACATAACATCCACCTTGACCAATAAAACCCGACCTTTGACAATCTCTGTTGTAGATACCACAGTCACCCCTAAGCCTGAAGAAAACAAGATTGCCACCCCAGCACTGAAATTAGTACCATGACTGAGTATATGCTGCCCCTCCCACCACATACCCCAGTCAACCTCATTTTCCTCATCACTATGTGTCTCCTGTAGGAAAACTACATTAAGCCTTTTCTGTTTTATTACTTCTAATACCCAAGCCCTCTTATTCCTGTCCCTTCCTCCATTAATATTGAGAGAACCTACCCTTAGTACCTCCATATAGAAAATAAAAAGGAAAAGCAGAAGAAACCACAGAGAAACCAGACAAAGAGAATAGAACACCCTATGAGGCATAATCATCATCATTATTTAAATGTTCTCTTAATCTGACCACGTTTCCCACCACCTTTTGCTGCTGCAAGAGCAGTAACACATTTCCTCAAGCGAAACCGCTTCTTCTCACTCAACTGGTCTAACCCCAACATCACAGCTGACCTCACAAACTTATCAACATCAAAATAATCTGCCAATTTGACAGATTTCCCAAAAGTCTGATCAAGAAACCCATTTACCTCCTCTAGATCGTAAATTGAGTCCTCACCAGCTGATATGGTATCAAGAGCGATATCCATATCCTTCTCCTGATCCTCCTCAACTGAGGCCACAGACCACTGACTCCCCTCTACCACATCCCTTTCAACACTCCCCACTTGCACCCCATCACTCGTACCAGGCATCTCCTCCACTACCTGGGAGACTAGCCCCACCTGAACCCCATTACTCGTAGTGGGCATCTCCTCCACTACCTGGGAGATTAGCTCCACATGAACCCTCTCCTGTAACCCATTACTTGTAGTGGGCATCTCCTCCACTACCTGGGAGATTAGCTCCACATGTACCCTCTCCTGTACCGCAGCACTCGTACTGGCCCTTCAGATCCATCCTTACCTTCTACAACAATATTGTTCTGCTGCATAACATTTCCCTCTGGTACAAGTTGCAACTCTGTGCCCTCAACACGGACAACTTGTTCCTCAGCAACAGATGCTTGTGGCTGCTCTACCGCTGTCAGCCCACCTCTCCCTACATCAGTGGGCCCAGGCGTTACGAAGACCACCTGCACCCCTCCCTCTGCCTTCTCCCTTTTCGGGCAAGCATGTCGCTTATGACCAACATCCCCACACTCAAAACACCGTTGACTACCCGTACTAGCATAAGCCATATACAGTCTATTGTCATACTTGACTTTAAACGATAACTCCAAAGTCTGCTCCGGTGAGTCCAAAAACATAAACACCTGTCGCCGAAACGACATAACCTGTTTCAACGCCGGGTGTTTGCAACCCAATGGGACAACCTTAATTGAACTTGCAAACTTCCCAAAACGCAATAACTCGCGCTCCAATAGCTCATTTGGAATAAACGGCGGTACATTTGAAATCGTTACCCTTCTTGACGGAGAAAAAAGCGGCGTAACTTGATTAAACATTCCTTTAAGAAGTACGCCATGCTCAACCATACGATCAACAAGGCGCTCTTCTTTAAGAAATACCACCACCACTTTATTCATCCGTGACGCATAAGCAACATTCTCATATCCTACCTTCTCTCCTACGGCGACCAGAACCTCCTCCACCGTGACAGTAGCTTCAGTAACACACCTAAAGCCGTGCCGAAGTGACAGGGACGGCGTCCCCATTCGGGCCGCCATCACCACCAAAATCAGCGTAATTTCGACACGAAAAACAATATACTTAATTCTACCACAACAAGAAAATAGAAATAATAACCTTAATCATGCATAGAATAAAAAAAGGATATCACCAAGAAAAGGAAAACCCAGGATATCTAACTCTACACAACACTCGCACTTAGCACTCACTCAAACAATTCCCAGCATGGAGAGAGAGACAGAGAGAGAGAGAGGTTCTCAGAAGGAATGGACTGTCGAGGGAAAGCTGAATGGGCTCTGGAAATAATTTTGGGATGTAATTTATGAGAATAGTACAATGTTTTACTGTGAATGTCCGGCCTCCACCAAGGGATTTTCTTATCACAGCTGGTCTGACAGAACAAGTTTCAAACCAAGGTTGTCCTGTAGCTTGAGAAAACAATAACCCACTGAGCTAAAGCCTAGGCATTAGCTGTGGGCGCCAACATGAGTCTTCAGGTCTCAGACAAGCTTACTCATCACGTGTGTATAGTTCATAGAGCCATATCTTCCTCAGCTACTGTAGGCATCTCTACATCACTAATTACACAGGCATGTCCTCCTTTCCAAACATATACCACACATGTATTGGATGCATTAGCCATGTTGCTTCTCAAATCAAAT
>NW_028157426.1:222194-232194 GCF_964263955.1 Coregonus lavaretus
CATAAAGGGCAATGGGTTCTATAACTGATTCAAGTATTTTTAGCCAGATCCTAATTGGTATGTCAAATTTTATGTTCCTTTTGATGGCATAGAAGGCCCTTCTTGCCTTGTCTCTCAGATCGTTCACAGCTTTGTGGAAGTTACCTGTGGCGCTGATGTTTAGGCCGAGGTATGTATAGTTTTTTGTGTGCTCTAGGGCAACGGTGTCTAGATGGAATTTGTATTTGTGGTCCTGGCAACTGGACCTTTTTTGGAACACCATTATTTTTGTCTTACTGAGATTTACTGTCAGGGCCCAGGTCTGACAGAATCTGTGCAGAAGATCTAGGTGCTGCTGTAGGCCCTCCTTGGTTGGTGACAGAAGCACCAGATCGTCAGCAAACAGAAGACATTTGACTTCAGATTCTAGTAGGGTGAGGCCGGGTGCTGCAGACTGTTCTAGTGCCCTCGCCAATTCGTTGATATATATGTTGAAGAGGGTGGGGCTTAAACTGCATCCCTGTCTCACCCCACGGCCCTGTGGAAAGAAATGTGTGTGTTTTTTGCCAATTTTAACCGCACACTTGTTGTTTGTGTACATGGATTTTATAATGTCGTATGTTTTTCCCCCAACCCCACTTTCCATCAATTTGTATAGCAGACCCTCATGCCAAATTGAGTCAAAAGCTTTTTTGAAATCAACAAAGCATGAGAAGACTTTGCCTTTGTTTTGGTTTGTTTGTTTGTCAATTAGGGTGTGCAGGGTGAATACGTGGTCTGTCGTACGGTAATTTGGTAAAAAGCCAATTTGACATTTGCTCAGTACATTGTTTTCACTGAGGAAATGAACTAGTCTGCTGTTAATGATAATGCAGAGGATTTTCCCAAGGTTGCTGTTGACGCATATCCCACGGTAGTTATTGGGGTCAAATTTGTCTCCACTTTTGTGGATTGGGGTGATCAGTCCTTGGTTCCAGATGTTGGGGAAGATGCCAGAGCTAAGGATGATGTTAAAGAGTTTAAGTATAGCTAATTGAAATTTGTGGTCTGTATATTTTATCATTTCATTGAGGATACCATCAACACCACAGGACTTTTTGGGTTGGAGGGTTTGTATTTTATCCTGTAGTTCATTCAATGTAATTGGAGAATCCAGTGGGTTCTGGTAGTCTTTAATAGTTGATTCTAAGATTTGCATTTGATCATGTATATTTTTTGCTGTTTGTTCTCTGTTATAGGGCCAAAAAGATTGGAGAAGTGGTTTACCCATACATCTCCGTTTTGGATAGATAGCTCTTCGTGTTGTTGTTTGTTTAGTGTTTTCCAATTTTCCCAGAAGTGGTTAGAGTCTATGGATTCTTCAATTACATTGAGCTGATTTCTGACATGCTGTTCCTTCTTTTTCCGTAGTGTATTTCTGTATTGTTTTAGTGATTCACCATAGTGAAGGCGTAGGCTC
Source organism: Coregonus lavaretus (assembly GCF_964263955.1). Lineage (NCBI taxonomy): Eukaryota > Metazoa > Chordata > Actinopteri > Salmoniformes > Salmonidae > Coregonus > Coregonus lavaretus. The sequence continues at coordinate 223,633 of NW_028157426.1, forward strand.
AGGTTTTCTGGGTCTCTATGTTTTTGGTTGGATAGGTTTCTCAATTTCTTTCTTAGGTTTTTGCATTCTTCATCAAACCATTTATCACTGTTATGACTTTTCTTTGGTTTTCTGTTAGAGATTTTTAGATTTGATAGGGAAGCTGAGAGGTCAAATATACTGTTTAGGTTTTCTACTGCCAAGTTTACACCTTCACTATTACAGTGGAACGTTTTGTCCAGGAAGTTGTCTAGAATGGATTGAATTTGTTGTTTCCTAATTGTTTTTTGGTAGGTTTCAACACTACTTTCCTTCCATCTATAGCATTTCTTAATATTATTCAGTTCTTTTGGCTTTGATGCCTCATGATTGAGTATTGCTCTGTTCAAGTAGACTGTGATTTTGCTGTGGTCTGATAGGGGTGTCAGTGGGCTGACTGTGAACGCTCTGAGAGACTCTGGGTTGAGGTCAGTGATAAAGTAGTCTACAGTACTACTGCCAAGAGATGAGCTATAGGTGTACCTACCATAGGAGTCCCCTCGAAGCCTACCTCTCTCTCTTTCTCTTTCTCTTTCTCTTTCTCTTTCTCTTTCTCTTTCTCTTTCTCTTTCTCTTTCTCTTTCTCTTTCTCTCTCTCTCTCTTTCTTCTCTCCCGTCTCTCTTTCTACACCCCCCTCTCTCTATCTCTCTTTGTATCTCTCCATCTCTCTCATGCTATGTTTGGACAGATAAAGTGATGTAATTGCCTACACTAGGTTGTTCTGTTGCATCACACTCATGTTTGGCCATCTTTAATTCACTCAGATTAGCTACCATTGAGAACTGCTATAATTGCTGGAACCAATTAGGCATCATTTGCATTGGACATGAACGTAGTAATCTTTATAACGTGTGTGAATGGTTAGAGATTGTTATCTTCGAGGAGGGAAGAAGAATAACAGTCCTGAAGGTGGTCTTCAAGGACGTACTAGCTGGTTCCCATCAGAGACATCACAAATATTTACCATGTTAGGATAGCTCTCTATCTCAATTTCAATTAAATTCAGAGGACTTGATTGGCATGGGAAACATATGTGTACAAGTGAAATAGATAATAAACAAAAGTGAAATAAACTATAAAAAATGAACAGTAAACATTACATACTCTCCCTCTCTCATATCATTCCCCTCTCAGAAAGAGTGCTTCTCTCCTCCACCTCTGTAACGACTGTGATGAGCTGATTCATTCCTGTGTTCTCCATAGGGATGGGATGTAAAGCCAGACGCTGCTCAATCTGGGTGGGGAGATGGAGGAGGGCTTTCTGCTAATCTCAATAATCCATGGGCAGGAGGGACACGTCCCCTTTCTCATTAGTAAACACTGATTCATGCTGCAGATTGGGGAATACATCCCACCTCTCTCCTCTCTGTCTCCCCCTCTTCTCCCCCCTGTCCTCTTACCCCATCACCCCCATGAGTCCTCCCCCTCTCTCCTCCCTGTCTCCCCCTCTTCTCCCCCCTGTCCTCTTACCCCATCACCCCCATGAGTCCTCCCCCTCCTCCCCAGTGTCCTGCTCTGTTACAGCATGTACACCAGTGGTCACCAACCTTTACTGAGTTCAACATCACTTTCTGAGTGAAAATGCAAGCCGAGATCTACAGCTCAGATTTTTTTTTTTTACATGATTTAAAAAACGTAAGCCTATGCAACATTAACCAATTAAAAACAGTTATGTAGCAATGAGGTTTGTGCAGTAGGCTATAGGCCCAATACATTATCACTACATATTGGCTACGCTTGAATTGCCCTGCCAATGTTGTTCTTCTCAGACCATTTAGAAATTATATATATTTTTTAATGGTATATGATAACACTGGTAATAGATCATTTGTTGTATTACTTGTGAGGCACAGCTGAGTGAGCATAATAATTTGCTTTTTTTTTACTGGACTGATGATCTGCATCTGATGGTCAGTCTGAGGGGAGGGAGCAGCGGTGATGCTGCCTCACCCGACTCACCATCCCTCATCTCTCCCTCCCTTCGCTGAGAAAAGGGGACACAGTCTTCCAGCTGATGGTGAAACTTAAGTCGCCCTGCATTATTTTTGCCTCATGCACCAATCACGATTGACTGGTTGGTGACCACTGATGTACAGAAACATAATTGCATTTGAACCTTTACTGTAGTGGGCTAAATCATGTCAGATATAGAGTTGAGATGTATTCAATTTGGAGTTTGCATACCAATTTACACTTTATACAGTATACATCACAGAAGACTGAAATATGTGACCAACTGGCTCGATTCAGTCTTATGTAGCAAAAATGTTCACCTTCTCCACTGTGGCCACCCATCTCTTTAAGGATTCACATGTGAGGCCATGTGCTCAACAGAGTGAGTAGGGTAGTGCAGTAAACAACCAAAGATTTCTAGACTAAAAGTGGTGAAAGTAGTAGCATACAATAAGGAGAAAGTCCAGGTAAATATACACTTTATCTAGGCCTTGGCCTACTGTATATCCTAATCTGACTTTGGTGCAGGTCATGTTGTTCTTCACATTACCGTCTCTGCTACACACACACTATATCAAATAAAATCAACGTTTATTTGTCACCTGCACAGGAAACAGACGGTGTAAACGGTACAGTGAAATGGTTACTTGCATATTTGCATAGTAGCAATATCAGAAATAGAAAGTGTCCAGATAAAAATATTATATAAATATTTTATAATTATTAGATAATGCTTACCCAGACACTAGGGGTGTGCCGAGGAGTCAGACAAAACTAGTATCGTTACGGATATGGGCAATTTTCTGGATACAATTATGATCAGAGTATTTTTTGTAAATATCTGTGATCAGAAATAACATTTTTTTTCGGGTACCAGCAAGCATGTTTCTCATGTGTCAGTCACAGAGTTTCTAAACCATACTGTCTTTGAGTCAGTCATGTGCGTGGTCTAAATAACTCAACTGGCTAGTTTGCCTGTTTGTAAAGAGAAGGGCGGGCTGTAAGTTGATCCTGCTGCTCTGATTGGATAGAGTGGAGCTGTATTTCTCCGTCCACTCGCTTCATAATTTCCCCCGATCACTTTTCCTCACGTTTTCGGTCTGATCATTTAGATTGCTGCTGCCTGCTACTACAGTATGATAAATCACATGGTGAGGACGTTTGATATCAAGCTATCAATGTGCATAATATCTAACAAGTGGGGCAAGGGTAGGGAACAAAGATGAAACGCTAATGCGCATTCTGACTGAGAGACAGCAAACTTCGATGCCCGCTGCAAAATGAGGACACACATAAACACACACAGACAAACATATACACCCACCCCTCTGTGCGCTGCTCCTAATCTGCAGCTTTTATTGCAGTGAGAACATGCAGGGAGGTATTTTGCCAACATCTATTTCGTCCGGGTTAGGGGAGGGTTTGGCTGGCTGTGATTTCCTTGTTCCATCGTGCTCCAGCGACTCCTTGTGGTGGGCCGGGCGCCTGCAAGCTGACTTCGGTCGACAGCTAGACGATGTTTCCTCCGACACATTGGTGCGGCTGGCTTCCGGGTTAAGCGAGCAGTGTGTCAAGAAGCAGTGCGGCTTGGCAGGGTCATGTTTCGGAGGACGCATGGCTCTCGACCTTCGCCTCTCCCAAGTCCGTAGGGGAGTTGCAGCGATGGGACAAGACTGTAACAACCAATTGGATATCATGAAATTGGGGAGAAAAGTAAAAAAAAAAATATATATATATATATACTACGCTGCAGTAGGAAGGATTATCTACACATACTGAGCAGCTCACGTTATAGACAGATGCAAGCTACATGGCAGACCAACCCGAACTCATCTCTCGGCATTTCCAGCCCATCCATTATCTTAGCCAATCATGGCTAGCGCGAAGGTTCCTGTCTTTTTCCGTGGCTAAACCAACTAGGCTCGTAATTTACCAATTTTATTTATATTTACAGATGGCATACAAGTTTGTTATTAAGGCACATGAAAGTTCACATGTTCAAGAAAGCATTTCTGCCAAAAAACGCAATTAGATAAAAAAAAAGAAAAGAAAAAACTTTGAAATGCCTCTCTTGTGAAGTAGATATGTGCGACATACGCTTAGCTTCCTGAAACGGGTCACATATAACAAAACCGTTTGACATAGAAACACTGGATTTTCCGGTTGTTGAAAAAAAAGTATGTCTATTAATTATGAAATTATGAAAATTATTTATTGGCATTCCACCCATGAGGCCACTAGAGGGACGATTTGGTCATTTGACTGCAGGAAAGGTCTACCAAAGTAGCTCTCTGTGAGGAGGCCTTATGGGGACGATTACTAAGGTATCCTCTCCACAAGCTCCCGTCCACCAGTCTCCAGTCCCTCCCCAGTCTCTCTCTCTCTTTCTCTCTCTCTCTTGCTCTCTCTCTCTCAGTCCTTACCCCCCCCCCCCTCTCTCTCTATCTCACTCTCTCTCTCTATCCTCTCTCTCTTTCTTCTCTCCCCTCTCTCTTTCTACACTCCCCTCTCTCTTTCTCTCTGGCCATCTTTAATTCACTCAGATTAGCTACCATTGAGAACTGCTATAATTGCTGGAACCAATTAGGCATCATTTGCATTGGACATGAAAGTAGTAATCTTTATAAATGTGTGTAAATGGTTAGAGATTGTTATCTTCGAGGAGGGAAGAAAAACAACAGTACTGAAGGTTATCTTCAAGGACATACTAGCTGGTTCCCATCAGAGACATCACAGATATTTACCATGTTAGGATCTCTCTCTCTCTCTCTCTCTCTCTCTCTCTCTTCTCTCTCTCTTCTTCTCTCCTCTCTCTCTCTCTCTTCTCTCTCTCTCTCTCTCTCTCTCTATCTCTCTCTCTCTCTCTCTCTCTCTCTCTCTCTCCCTCTCTCATCATCCCCCTCTCAGAAAGAGGGCTTCTCTCCTCCACCTCTGTAACGACTGTGATGAGCTGATTCATTCCAGTGTTCTCCGTAGGGATGGGATGTAAAGCCAGACGCTGCTCCTGTCTGGGTGGGGAGATGGAGGAGGGCTTTCTGCTAATCTCAATAATCCATGGGCTGCAGGGACACGTCCCCTTTCTCATTAGTAAACACTGATTCATGCTGCAGATTGGGGAATACATCCCACCTCTCTCCTCCCTGTCTCCCCCTCTTCTCCCCACTGTCTTCTTACCCCATCACCCCCATGAGTCCTCCCCCTCTCTCCCCCCTCCTCCCTGTGTTCTGCTCTGTTACAGCATGTACAGAAACATAATTGCAATTTAGCACAGTAGCTCTCTGTGAGGAGGCCTCATGGGACGATGACTAAGGTATCCCTCATCCCAGCTCCGCCCACCAGTCTCCAGTCCCTCCCCTGTCTCTCTCTCTCTCTCTCTCTCTCTCTCTCTTCTCTCTCTCTCTCTCTCTCTCTCTCTCTCATCTCTCTCTCTCTCTCTCTCTCTCTCTCTCTCTCTCTCGTCTCTCTCCCTCTCTCTCTCTCTCTCTCTCTCTCTCTCTCTCCCACTCAATCCTAAACTCTGTTGTAAATTCCTACAAGCCAATTAGTGATAGTTTGTTCCCAGGCAAACTTTAGGAATATAAGAAAGTATCACCAGATTTGTTGTATTTTTTGGATATGTTTCTGTCCACCTCCACATCGCTGTAATTAACAACATATGAAAATGTCCCTGTCTCTTATACTCCGGCTATGTGTGTGTGTGTGTGTGTGTATGAAAGTGTTATGATGCTGTACAAAGGTTAAGTGCTGCATGTGTCCTCTGGGTCTGACCTTTCAGACAGCACTATTCATTACAGCTAGCAGATGCACTGTGTGTGTGTGTGTGTGTGTGTGTGTGTGTGTGTGTGTGTGTGTGTGTGTGTGTACCTCTGTGCAAAATGTCAATCAGTGTTCAACAGGTACACTGAGGTGACACCTCTAGCAACACCCTGCCGATGTGTGTGTATGCATGTGTGTGTGTGTTTGCGTGCGTGCGTGCGTGTGTCTTTGTGTTTTAGTGCGTGTGTGCGTGCGTGTCTTTGTGTTTTAGTGTGTGTGTGTGTGTGTGTGTGTGTGTGTGTGTGTGTGTGTGTGTATGTGTAGGGCCTCAGACAGTGTTATCAGTGTGTGTGTGTTCCAGTGGGAGAGGCTAATTGTCCAGATAACAGAGAGAGAGAGAGAAGGAGAGCTGACTCCCTAGGTAAACAGCCCTGCCTAAGAAACTGTTTTCAAACACACAAACATACATTCTCAGTGGATATAATTTGTTTGGGCATATTTGTATGTTGTCATGTTCAGTGGCGTAGGACGCTCGCCTGGGAGGATAGCATATGAACACATTTTTTTGAATTACAGGAAATGAACTTTAAAACAGCAACATTTTCTCTTAGCCTCATGGCAAAATGTGTAGAACAGCATGAGATTAGCTATAAAACGGAAAATGTTTCCCTCTGCACCATGGAAGAATGTGTAGAATAGTAACAAGTTACACTGTGAATTTTACTTCAATATTTGAATAGCTTACTTCATTTTGATTTGTTCAAAAAGCAAGATATTCGAAAATGTAAATTCAATTTAATATACGGCAAAATCTAAATGATTATTTGTGAATAAAAACAACAAGGGAAATTGTGTTTCATTTACTAAATTTGCATAATATCTTCTATCAACTTGGGGGTAATTACATTTAAAAAAAACTTTAGGATACTTTTACAGAATGTTATATGCATGTTTGAAGAAAGAAAAGTATATTTCTATACTAGTATTAAGCAGTTTGTTGTGCTATGAGGTGTAATGGATCATGATAAATGGATATCAGAAGTTGGTTGAGTGTCCACTGGGTGTTCACTGACAATGATAATAATAAGGTAATGAAATGAGCACATATCTGGGAAAGTGGGTTCAAATGGCTAATATTCCTAAACAGAAAACAATGTTAAACAATAAGACACCATCACTGAAAGCATGTAATCAAACATTTAAGAATAATGGTTTTGGAATTGATCAAATTAAAGTTGGGTCTAAGCCATTTTTTGGATGCTGGACTTAATATATTAGTGTTTGTGAACACCAAAAGTTAAGTATATTATACATAAGAATACCTCATGTTGGAAACGCAAATAGCTACCTAGTTTTTAGAAGTAGCACAATATTAATTTTTACAGTGTAGCTGTTTCCGCACTGGTCATGTTAGGGATAGTAACACAATATTCGTCCATATGACTGTGTGTTTGTGAAGCATAGTGAACTGGATGCTCAATAGAGAACTCTAGAACTCTCCTTCATCCTTTCCTTTCCTCTGCCTTTTTCCATGTCTCTATTTGTGTATACTGTATTTGTGTGTTTTTGCGGGTGTGTCTGTCTGTGGGTGAGCATCTGTATAATGTCTGTGGTTTGCTGTGTGTGTACTGGTCTGTAGAAGATGGATTCCCTGCTCTAGCCCTCCAACCTCATTGGTTCTCTCTAAGTATGACTGTGGTAACGCCAGAGCCGTTATTAATTATAAAAGCTTTCCTAATGATCCACACCTCGCATGCATCTGAACCAGCCCGTCAGATCTGAATGAACAGCCATGGATCATCATGATGAATGGAGGGAGGGACAGACAGATGGAAGGAGGAGAGGAGAGGAAGGGACAGGGAGGAAAGAGGAGAGGAGGGAGGAAAGAGGGGAGGGGAGGAGAGGAGGGAGGAAAGAAGGGATGTGAGGAGAGATGAGAAGAGGAAGGATGGTGAGAAGAGGGGAGGAAGAGAGGAGGGGAGGGAGGATCAGGAGGAGAGGATCAGTTCTCAGCCCCCTCTTCCTCCTCCGTACTCACTATCATCTCTCTCAGCCTCTCCTCCATAGGTAGTTTAGTTCTAATATATCAGGCTTGTATAATACTGTCATTAAGGAACTACTTTAGCCTATCTGTCTTTAGGAAAGCTGCCTGCTGAAGGAGGTTGTATATTATTCAGTAGTTGGCCCATAACATTCATATTTCTATAATGGAATGGGAGAACAACACATACATTATGTTAGAAGACATTACATTACTCACACCAGTCAGAGGACCTAAACATGCATGTATATATACGGTTATGTTGGTAATCTAAACAATATAGCGACATTGGTCGATGTCCTCCACGATCAAATATCAAAACATGCTAGTTATTTTATTTTCCTTAATGCACATTCCACCAGTGGTCGACATCTTTCTTTGTTTGTTAAGTATATTTCCATTTCACTTTCATAATGAGTGTCCTCCTATCTCTTCTATGACATGATTAGTCCCCAAAGAGAACCAACCAGAGATCAGTTGTCTGCATCACGCTTCATAAATCTGGACAAACTGGCAGTGCTGTGAATTAGTACTTGTCACACATCGACCAATCAAAAATCAGTCAGCCACAAAATAAACACATTGATATGAACAAGTTGTGGCACGCTGACTGGGTTCACGACAATATTGTTCCTAATGGGTTGTAATCATTTTATGACGCCACTGAGTGTTCACTGACAATGATAATAATAAGGTAATGAAATGAGCACATATCTGCGAAGCGGTGCAATTATCACGGCTTTTAGCACTGATTACACACATCCACAAACATACTAGTTTTAATTTGGCCAGA
>NW_028157426.1:237194-243240 GCF_964263955.1 Coregonus lavaretus
TTTTTTATTTATTTATACTGGCCCCCCGTGGGAATCGAACCCCCAACCCTGGCGTTGCAAACGCCATGCTCTATCAACTGAGCTACATCCCTGCCGGCCATTCCCTCCCCTATCCTGGACGACGCTGGGCCAATTGTGCGCCGCCCATGAGTCTCCCGGTCACGGCCGGCTGCGACAGAGCCTGGATTCGAACCAGGATCTCTAGTGGCACAGTTAGCACGGCGATGCAGTGCCTTAGACCACTGCGCCACTCAGGACCTACACAAGGCTGGAATGGGCTACAAGACCATCGCCAAGCAGCTTGGTGAGAAGGTGATAACAGTTGGTGCGATTATTCGCAAATGGAAGAAACACAAAATAATTGTCAAACTCCCTCGGCCTGGGGCTCCATGCAAGATCTCACCTCGTGGAGTTGCAATGATCATGAGAACGGTGAGGAATCAGCCCAGAACTACACGGGAGGATCTTGTCAATGATCTCAAGGCAGCTGGGACCATAATCACCAAGAAAACAATTGGTAACACACTACGCCGTGAAGGACTGAAATCCTGCAGTGCCCGCAAGGTCCCCCTTCTCAAGAAAGCACATATACAGGACCGTCTGAAGTTTGCCAATGAACATCTGAATGATTCAGAGGAGAACTGGGTGAAAGTGTTGTGGTCAGATGAGACCAAAATCGAGCTCTTCGGCATCAACTCAACTCGCCATGTTTGGAGGAGGAGGAATGCTGCCTATGACCCCAAGAACACCATCCCCACCGTCAAACATGGTGGTGGTAACATTATGCTTTGGGGGTGTTTTTCTGCTAAGGGGACAGGACAACTTCACCATATCAAAGGGACAATGGACGGGGCCATGTACCGTCAAATCTTGGGTGAGAACCTCCTTCCCTCAGCCAGGGCATTGAAAATGGGTCGTGGATGGGTATTCCAGCATGAGTTGCCAAACGTTAGCCTCAAAACCTTAATGACTTGGACAAGATCTGCAAAGAGGAGTGGGACAAAATCCCTCCTGAGATGTGTGCAAACCTGATGGCCAACTACAAGAAACGTCTGACCTCTGTGATTGCCAACAAGGGTTTTGCCACCAAGTACTAAGTAATGTTTTGCAGAGGGGTCAAATACTTATTTCCCTCATTAAAATGCAAATCACTTTATAACATTTTTGACATGCGTTTTTCTGGAATTTTTGGTTGTATTCTGTCTCTCACGGTTCAAATAAACCTACCATTAAAATTATAGACTGATCATGTCTTTGTCAGTGGGCAAACGTACAAATCAGCAGGGGATCAAATACTTTTTTCCCTCACTGTATATTTTATATTTGGTTTTTCTTTATTTTTACAGTTTTTTACATTGTAGAATAATAGTGAAGACATCAAAACTATTAAATAACACATATGGAATCATGTAGTAACCAAACAAGTGTTAAACAAAACTAAATATATTTTATATTTGAGATTCTTCAAATAGCCACCCTTTGCCTTGATGACAGCTTTCCACACTCTTGGCATTCTCTCAACCAGCTTCACCTGGAATGCTTTTCCAACAGTCTTGAAGGAGTTCCCACATATGCTGAGCACTCGTTGGCTGCTTTTCCTTCACTCTGCGGTCCGACTCATCCCAAACTATCTCAATTGGGTTGAGGTCGGGGGATTGTGGAGGTCAGGTCATTTGATGCAGCACTCCATCACTCTCCTTCTTGGTAAAATAGCCCTTACACAGCCTGGAGGTGTGTTGGGTCATTGTCCTGTTGAAAAACAAATGATAGTCCCACTAAGCCCAAACCAGATGGGATGGCGTATCGCTGCAGAATGCTGTGGTAGCCATGCTGGTTAAGTGTGCCTTGAATTCTAAATAAATCACAGACAGTGTCACCAGCAAAGCACCCCCACACCATAACACCTCCTCCTCTGTGCTTTACGGTGGGAACTACACATGCAGAGATCATCCGTTCACCCACACCGCGTCTCACAAAGACATGGCGGTTGGAACCAAAAATCTCAAATTTGTACTTGTGTTTCTTGGCCCAAGCAGGTCTCTTCTTCTTATTGGTGTCCTTTAGTAGTGGTTTCTTTGCAGCAATTCGACCATGAAGGTCTGATTCACACAGTCCGCTCTGAACAGTTGATGTTGAGATGTGTCTGTGACTTGAACTCTGTGAAGCATTTATTTGCACTACAATTTCTGAGGCTGGTAACTCTAATGAACTTATCTTCTACAGCAGAGGTCTTCCATTCCTGTGGCGGTCCTCATGAGAGCCAGTTTCATCATAGCGCTTGATGGTTTTTGCGACTGCATTTGAAGAAACGTTCAAAGTTCTTGAAATGTTCCGTATTGACTGACCTTCATGTCTTAAAGTAATGATGGACTGTCGTTTATCTTTGCTTATTTGAGCTGTTCTTGCCATAATATGGACTTGGTCTTTTACCAAATAAGGCTATATTCTGTATCCCCCCCTACCTTGTCACAACACAACTGATTGGCTCAAACCCATTAAGAAGGAAATAAATTCCACAAATTAACTTTGAAGAAGGCACACCTGTTAATTGAAATGCATTCCAGGTGACTACCTCATGAAGCTGGTTGAGAGAATGCCAAGAGTGTGCAAAGCTGTCATCAAGGCAAAGGGTGGCTATTTGAAGAATCTCAAATATAAAATATATTTAGTTTTGTTTAACACTTGTTTGGTTACTACATGATTCCATATGTGTTATTTAATAGTTTTGATGTCTTCACTATTATTCTACAATGTAAAAAACTGTAAAAATAAAGAAAAACCCTTGAATAAGTAGGTGTGTCCAAACTTTTGACTGGTAGTGTATATGTCTTTGGTGTGTGTAGGCACCTGAGCTGAGCCATCTACAACCCCGCTATCAGATAATGTTAGCTTTTTGTCCACTTTTAATCTGAAATCCCCATCACCCAATAATTCATTTGTCTTTTTTACAGATTCAAAGTGTTTGAGCTAGTAATGTACAATATTTAGATAAAAAAAATTAACAATGAATACATAGCACAACTTTGGATTTCACCCTCTCTCAATATCGAATGGTTAAGACTATTTGGAAGTTTTTACAGAGTAAAATTTTCGTTTCCTCCAGCTTTGACCATGCAGTGCAGGTAGAAAAAGCAATTGTTGTCCTCCTTATGAAATTATCAACTTAATCCTGTAAATCTAAAAATGACCATATACACTGATGGTTTAAAGCTAAACTACCTAAACTATTGCTTATGGTGAACCTGAACAATTGAAATAAAATCTAATGTAGCCTAACATGCTGACCACACCAAACCGCTCACACGCGTGCATCCGCGTGCCCCAACGTGCGCATGTTGATTTTGTCCACCCACACCAGACGTGGTCAGGACACGCAGGTTGAAATATCAAAACGAACTCTGAACCAACTATATTCATTTGGGGACAGGTTGAAAAGCATTAAACATTTATGGCAATTTAGCTAGCTTGCTGTTGCTAGCTAATTTATCCTGGGATATAAACATTGGGTTGTTTTTTTACCTGAAATGCACAAGGTCCTCTACTCTGACAATTAATCCACAGATAAAAGGGTAAACCGAGTTTGTTTCTAGTAATCTCTCCTCCGTCAGGCTTCTTCTTCTTCTTTGGACTTTATATGGCGGTTGGCAACCAACTTTAAGGTGCATTACCGCCACCAACTGGACTGGAGTGTGGACCTCAGTTCATCTTTCAATCACCCATGTGGGTATATGCTCCTAAAAGTCAATGAGGAGATGGGAGAGGCGGGACTTGCAGCGCGTCAAGATTCACAAAAATAACCAAGTTCTATTTTAGTGCCTGGCTATGCAGATGCTTGTTGACACGCAATGATTGAATAATATGTATGTGTACATTTATTTTGCAATGCTCACGCACGCGGGCGGTGTGGTCAGCATGTCAGCCCTGATCAGCAGGTAGGTTATATAGCCAGGTGAGAGTATTGTCTCAGGCTACAGAATTTTCAATAGCACATTTTTTTTAAACTACCAAATTACATTGGTTGTCATTCAACTAATAAAGCCTAATACTGAGCAAGCCATTTTACAAACATTTGAATGCTGAAGGTGACCCGCAGCCTACTTCTCCTTTGTCAGCACATGAAGCAGCGCACAGTGAGCGGTTTGACTAGGCGACTGAGCGCGCAGTTTGACTAGGCTACTGAGCGCGCAGTTTGACTAGGCTACTGAGCGCGCAGTTTGACTAGGCTACTGAGTGCGCAGTTTGACTAGGCTACTGAGCGCGCAGTTTGACTAGGCTACTGAGCACGCAGTTTGACTAGGCTACTGAGCGCGCAGTTTGACTAGGCTACTGAGCGCGCAGTTTGACTAGGCTACTGAGCATGCAGTTTAACTAGGCTACTGAGCGCGCGGTTTGACTAGGCTACTGATATAGGCAACTGTCCAGTATGCAAAATGACTTGTTGATCAATGACTGTTACCTTCTTAGTTCGACACTAAAAGGAGAGGACGCATCAGTTGTCACAAAATATGAGGTATTTTTTGGGGGGTTGTAGGATTGTCACGTTCGTTTAAGGATGGGTCAGACCAAGGCGCAGCGTGAAATGCAACATGTTTATTTCCACAATAAACACACGAACAAAACAGCAAACCAACGTAACGTGAAGTCCTCAGGCTACACACAAAACAAGCCTACACACGGAACAAGATCCCACAACTAATGATACCCACAGGCTGCCTAAGTATGATCCCCAATCAGAGACAACGAGCGACAGCTGTCTCTGATTGGGAATCACACCCGGCCAAACATAGAATTACAACACCTAGACTGAGAACATAGAAAAGACAACATAGAACTCCACACCCTGACTCAACATACAAGAGTCCCATGAGTCAGGGCGTGACAAGGATAAAAAATAATTCTCACAAAACACACATGTAGTGAGCAAAATAACCTTAACATGGGATGGCACATTATCCAATGTGAGTTCAGAAAAGTGCAACTAGTGATAGCATCGTAGGCAATGCATTTTCCCACGGTTTACTCAGGTTAACATTTAATTTAATAACACTTAATTTTCACGGTCATCGTTAACGAAGAGTTACAACATAAATCTAGCTACAGTTTTACAATATTCTTCCACAGTTCAGTGTTGTTGTGTGTCAGCAGAATGAGCCCCAGATGGGTAATATAGTGCCATTTGAGACTAGTCCACAGAGACTGAGGATGTGTCCCAAATGCCCTATATAGTGCACTACTTTTGACCAGGGCCCATAGGGAATAGGGTGCCATTTGAGACGTGTCCTGATTCTCTGTGGAGAGAGGGAGGGGGAGGTGTGTGTGGTGAAGCAGAAAGGCCAGTCATGTTGGTTTAGACAGGCCCTATTGTCTAGAATGGCCATTCTGTGGTGGCAGGGACACAGGAGGGGTCAAGTATACCCCTGCTACCTCCTAAACAGACCCCCTCTGTTCTCTGATCTCTGGTTTCCACTGAAGCCACACACACGCACACGCACACACGCACACACACAAACACACACGCACACACGCTAACACACACACACACACACACACAGGGGGGTTTGCTGGACACAGGAAATGAGCTGATCCTGACTGACAAGTTACAGAGCAATCAGTTATCTGTTATTTTCTACTTTGCAAAAAAATCTGGCTTTCACAGCATGCACCACATTGTTATTAAATAGTGTGTCTGTGTGTATGTGTGTGTGTGTGTGTATGCGTGTTATTAGATGCACCATGCAGGGTTAACTCAGAGTGGAACAGACACGTGAAAACCACAGGGTTTGCCCAGTCACACCTTTCACATCATACAACCCATTCTGCTGTGGGATGAAAGCCATCAATTAGTCCCTATTAGCAGAGCTGAGAGAGCCTAGAGACAGGCTCTGATCAAACCCACAGACAACACAACAGTGAAACACACAAATCTGTCACCTTTTTGTCTTCCCCTCAGAGACGTAACCAGGCCCGCCTTTGAACCTGGGGGGCTGGGAGAGAGGGGTGTGGTGTGTGTGGGTGTGTGTGTGGGTGTGTGTGTGTGTGGTGTGGT
>NW_028157425.1:0-25000 GCF_964263955.1 Coregonus lavaretus
CTGCAGGGGATTTGTACTGGTGAGTGTGCGTGCATGTGTGTGGTTCGTACCGGTCTGGGTAGCGCTTGGCGTCCGCTGCACTCTGACCTCAGAGATGGCGGTGATGATGCTGTTGTTGCCATGGCGTTTAGACACCAGATCGATGATCTTCTCTGTTATCTCCTTTATAGGTGATCTGTCCATCCACTGTTCCACTGTGTACTAGAGAGAGAGAGAGAGAGAGAGAGAGAGAGAGAGAGAGAGAGAGGAGAGAGAGTGCGAGAGCGAGGGAGGAGAGAGAGAGAGAGAGAGAGAGAGAGAGAGAGGAGAGAGAGTGCGAGAGAGAGAGGAGAGAGTGCGAGAGGAGAGAGAGGAGAGAGTGCGAGAGAGAGAGAGAGAGAGAGAGAGAGGAGAGAGTGCGAGAGAGAGAGAGAGAGAGAGAGAGAGAGAGAGAGATGATCTGGTGGTGATCTGTCTAGCCGCTGGTCCGCTGTGTACTGGTAAGAATAATAAAATATGAATATTGTCCAATGTAACAAATGTGTCTCCTGCTTCATCAAAGCCTTGTTAGCCCAGGCTTCTAATGTTGAGTCAACGAGATGACAATTGGAAAGATGGCCACATGTGACTAGGTTTATCCCAACCCCTCTGCAAAACACATCACTGAACAGAGCTCCACATCACTGAACAGAGCTCCACATCGCTGAACAGAGCTCCATATAGCTGAACAGAGCTCCACATCACTGAACAGAGCTCCATATAGCTGAACAGAGCTCCACATCACTGAACAGAGCTCCATATAGCTGAACAGAGCTCCATATAGCTGAACAGAGCTCCATATAGCTGAACAGAGCTCCATATAGCTGAACAGAGCTCCATATAGCTGAACAGAGCTCCATATAGCTGAACAGAGCTCCACATCACTGAACAGAGCTCCACATCACTGAACAGAGCTCCACATCACTGAACAGAGCTCCACATCGCTGAACAGAGCTCCATATAGCTGAACAGAGCTCCACATCACTGAACAGAGCTCCATATAGCTGAACAGAGCTCCACATCACTGAACAGAGCTCCACATCACTGAACAGAGCTCCACATCGCTGAACAGAGCTCCACATCGCTGAACAGAGCTCCATATAGCTGAACAGAGCTCCACATCGCTGAACAGAGCTCCACATCGCTGAACAGAGCTCCATATAGCTGAACAGAGCTCCACATCGCTGAACAGAGCTCCATATAGCTGAACAGAGCTCCATATAGCTGAACAGAGCTCCATATAGCTGAACAGAGCTCCACATCACTGAACAGAGCTCCACATCACTGAACAGAGCTCCACATCACTAAACAGAGCTCCACATCACTGAACAGAGCTCCACATCGCTGAACAGAGCTCCACATCGCTGAACAGAGCTCCACATCGCTGAACAGAGCTCCACATCACTGAAGAACGCTCCACATAGCTGAAGAGAGCTCCACATCTAAGTTCCAAAATTAAGTTCACCAAAACAGTGTATCTAATCTGTAACTATTATCCAGAGCGTTGGGCTGTTACACCCTTTAACACACACACCACCTTCCCCATGCATACAGGAAGAATAGACTGGGTTTCAGAGACAGGAGGGTTAACCAGGCCAGCCAGTACAGCTCAGTACTGTAGACTAGATGTATGGATCCTAAGGGAAGCTTAACCAGGCCAGCTCCGGGTGACAGAATAATGAAGACTAAGGGAGATCCTTCATGCTTTACTTTGCATACATTCGTTTCCATTTTCCTCACAGTCCACAGAAATGTATTTTGATTTTAAACCAAACTCCTGACAAACGTACACACACGTGACAGGACGTGACTTACGATGCTAAGATGGATCTCATTGGTGGCGGAGGTTGAAGGGTCACAGGTTATGGAAACAGGATACTCAGAGGACACATTCTTCACCACGTACAGTTGTCTCAGCTGCTTACACACTGCCTCGATACTCAGACCCTGGAGACAGACAGAGACAGAGAGAGACAGAGAGCGACAGAGAGAGAGAGAGAGAGATATTTTATTGTTGTTATTTAAAGCACTTCAAACCCAAGAGCTGAGCCCAGAAACGAGCCCTCTCAGTCAGCTGGTGTTGGACCTAACCAACCAAGCTGACACCAGCACTGCTTCAAATGAAATAATTAAAATAAACAAAATCATGAACCAATCAAAGGACTCATATTTACAACATTGGAAAAACGAAACAAAATCCCAAAGCCCAAGGCTCTGAACAGAGAATATGAATTGACTGATTATCTCTACTCTGTCAGAGATACGAAGCAGAGACAGATACTTACCAAGTACAGGCTGAGTGACCACCAATTGGCAATAGAAACCGGCAGACATAAAAAGACATGGCTACCCAAAGAGGAGCGTATATGTGGTCACTGCACGACAGGGGAGGTAGAAACAGAGATGCACTTTCTCCTTTACTGTGATAAATATTCCTCACAAAGAGATTCATTATTCACAGAAATTACTACATTTATTCCAAATTTTAACTTATTAAACCCAGAGGAAAAACAACAAATACTCATGGGCGAAGGAGCAATGGCTCCTCTTGCAGCCAAATATGTATTTCCCTGCCATAGCCTGAGGGACACTGAATAATAACATCTGCATAGTAAATAGTAACGTACTTATTATTATTATTATTATTATTATTATTATTGTGATTATTATTCTAAATAGTAGTGGTACGGGTAGTAGGGGTGATGGTAATGATAGCAGTTTAATGATGGTGGTGGTAGTAGTAGTAGTAATGATGATGGTAGTAGGGGTGATGGTAATGATAGCAGTTTAATGATGGTGGTGGTAGTAGTAGTAGTAATGATGATGGTAGTAGGGGTGATGGTAATGATAGCAGTTTAATGATGGTGGTGGTAGTAGTGGTAGTAATGATGATGGTAGTAGGGGTGATGGTAATGATAGCAGTTTAATGATGGTGGTGGTAGTAGTAGTAGTAATGATGATGGTAGTAGGGGTGATGGTAATGATAGCAGTTTAATGATGGTGGTGGTAGTAGTAGTAGTAATGATGATGGTAGTAGGGGTGATGGTAAGGATAGCAGTTTAATGATGGTGGTGGTAGTAGTAGTAGTAATGATGATGGTAGTAGGGGTGATGGTAAGGATAGCAGTTTAATGATGGTGGTGGTAGTAGTAGTAATGATGAAGGTAGTAGGGGTGATGGTAATGATATCAGTTTAATGATGGTGGTGGTAGTAGTAGTAGTAATGATGATGGTAGTAGGCGTGATGGTAATGATATCAGTTTAATGATGGTGGTGGTAGTAGTAGTAGTAATGATGATGGTAGTAGGGGTGATGGTAATGATAGCAGTTTAATGATGGTGGTAGTAGTAGTGGTAATGATGATGGTAGTAGGGGTGATGGTAATGATAGCAGTTTAATGATGGTGGTAGTAGTAGTGGTAATGATGATGGTAGTAGGGGTGATGGTAATGATAGCAGTTTAATGATGGTGGTGGTAGTAGTAGTAGTAATGATGATGGTAGTAGGGGTGATGGTAAGGATAGCAGTTTAATGATGGTGGTGGTAGTAGTAGTAGTAATGATGATGGTAGTAGGGGTGATGGTAATGATAGCAGTTTAATGATGGTGGTGGTAGTAGTAGTAGTAATGATGATGGTAGTAGGGGTGATGGTAAGGATAGCAGTTTAATGATGGTGGTGGTAGTAGTAGTGGTAATGATGATGGTAGTAGGGGTGATGGTAAGGATAGCAGTTTAATGATGGTGGTGGTAGTAGTAGTAGTAATGATGATGGTAGTAGGGGTGATGGTAATGATAGCAGTTTAATGATGGTGGTGGTAGTAGTAGTAGTAATGATGATGGTAGTAGGGGTGATGGTATTGATAGCAGTTTAATGATGGTGGTGGTAGTAGTGGTAGTAATGATGATGGTAGTAGGGGTGATGGTAATGATAGCAGTTTAATGATGGTGGTGGTAGTAGTAGTAGTAATGATGATGGTAGTAGGGGTGATGGTAATGATAGCAGTTTAATGATGGTGGTGGTAGTAGTAGTAGTAATGATGATGGTAGTAGGGGTGATGGTAATGATATCAGTTTAATGATGGTGGTGGTAGTAGTAGTGGTAATGATGATGGTAGTAGGGGTGATGGTAATGATAGCAGTTTAATGGTGGTGGTGGTGGTAGTAGTAGTAATGATGATGGTAGTAGGGGTGATGGTAATGATAGCAGTTTAATGATGGTGGTGGTAGTAGTAGTAGTAATGATGATGGTAGTAGGGGTGATGGTAATGATAGCAGTTTAATGATGGTGGTGGTAGTAGTAGTAGTAATGATGATGGTAGTAGGGGTGATGGTAATGATAGCAGTTTAATGATGGTGGTGGTAGTAGTAGTAGTAATGATGATGGTAGTAGGGGTGATGGTAATGATAGCAGTTTAATGATGGTGGTGGTAGTAGTAGTAATGATGATGGTAGTAGGGGTGATGGTAATGATAGCAGTTTAATGATGGTGGTGGTAGTAGTAGTAGTAATGATGATGGTAGTAGGGGTGATGGTAATGATATCAGTTTAATGATGGTGGTGGTAGTAGTAGTAGTAATGATGATGGTAGTAGGGGTGATGGTAATGATAGCAGTTTAATGATGGTGGTAGTAGTAGTAGTAGTAATGATGATGGTAGTTGTAGTACTGATATAATGGTGAAGGATGACAGTTATAACTAACTAAGTTAGTTATAGTTTTATTTTCCGTTTAGCCTTTTCTATTAAATTATATTTCTACTATTGACTGTTACCATTTTATTGTTGTTATTTTATTATTTTAATAATAATAATAATAATTATTATTATTATTTACTACCATTTTATATTATTATTTGTTATTCTTTATTATTTCTTTGGCAATATTGACGCAATGTTTTCATGCCAATAAAGCAGCTTGAATTTGAATTTGAGACAGAGAGAGACAGAGACAGAGAGAGACAGAGAGGGTTAGAGAAAGAGCGAGAGCGACACACAGCCTCGATACTCAGACCATGGAGAGACAGAGACTAACATCAGTACTTTGCCTAAACATCAGAACCCATTGCGCTTTATGATTGTGAGGTCCGCTCACTTACCAAGAATTCACAAAATGGAACAAACACCAAATTGAGACTCTGAATGCAGAATTCTGCAAAAAAACATAGTTTGTGTAAAACCCAAAACCCCAAACAATGCATGCAGAGCAGAACTAGGCCAATACCGCTAGTTATCAAAATCCAGAAAAGAGCTGTTAAATTCTACAACCACCTAAAAGGAAGCGATTCCCAAACCTTCCATAACAACGCCATCACCTACAGAGAGATGAACCTGGAGAAGAGTCCTCTAAGCAACCTGGTCCTGAGGCTCTGTTCACAAACACAAACATACCCCACAGATCCCCAGGACAACAACAACAACACAATTAGACCCAACCAAATCAACAATCATGAGAAAACAAAAAGATAATTACTTGACACATTGGAAAGAATCAACAAAAAAACTGAGCAAACTAGAATGCTATTTGGCCCTAAACAGAGAGTACACAGTGGCAGAATACCTGACCGCTGTGACTGACCCAAACTTAAGGAAAGCTTTGACTATGTACAGACTCAGTGAGCATAGCCTTCCTATTGAGAAAGGCCACCGTAGGCAGACCTGGCTCTCAAGAGAAGACAGGCTATGTGCACACTGCCCACAAAATGAGGTGGAAACTGAGCTGCACTTCCTAATCAGGAAAAAAAAAGAGGACTGAGCACGCCCCCATTCTCATCGACGGGGCTGTAGTGGAACAGGTTGAGAGCTTCAAGTTCCTTGGTGTCCACATCACCAACGAACTATTATGGTCCAAACACACCAAGACAGTCGTGAAGAGGGCATGACAAAGCCTATTCCCCCTCAGGAGACTGAAAAGATTTGGCATGGGTCCTCAGATCCTCATAAAGTTCTACAGCTGCACCATCGAGAGCATCCTGACTGGTTGCATCACCGCCTGGTATGGCAATTGCTCGGCATCCGACCGCAAGGCACTACAGAGGGTAGTGCGTACGGCCCAGTACATCACTGGGGCCAAGCTTCCTGCCATCCAGGACCTCTATACCAGGCGGTGTCAGAGGAAGGCCCTAAAAATTGTCAAAGACTCCAGCCACCCTAGTCATAGACTGTTCTCTCTGCTACTGCACAGCAAGCGGTACCGGAGCGCCAAGTCTAGGTCCAAAAGGCTTCTCAACAGCTTCTACCACCAAGCCATAAGACTCCTGAACATCTAATCAAATGGCTACCCAAACTATTTGCAAAATAACATCAAATTGATCAGAAATACAGTGTAGACATTGTTAATGTTGTAAATGGATATTGTAGCTGGAAATGGCTGATTTTTACATAGATGTACAGAGGCCCATTATCAGCAACCATCAGTCCTGTGTTCCAATGGCACGTTGTGTTTGCTAATCCAAGTTTATCATTTTAAAAGGATAATTGATCATTAGAAAACCCTTTTGCAATTATGTTAGCACAGCTGAAAACTGTTGTGCTGATTAAAGAAGCAATAAAACTGGCCTTCTTGAGACTAGTTGAGTATCTGGAGCGTCAGCAATTGTGGGTTCGATTACAGAATCAAAATGGCCAGAAACAGAGAACTATCTTCTGAAACTCGTCAGTCTATTCTTGCTCTGAGAAATGAAGGCTATTCCATGCCAGAATTTGTCAAGAAACTGAAGATCTCATACAACGCTATGTACTACTCCCTTCACAGAACAGCGCAAACTGGCTCTAACCAGAATAGAAAGAGGAGTGGGAGGCCCCGGTGCACAACTGAGCAAGGGGACAAATACATTAGTGTCTAGTTTGAGAAACAGACGCCTCACAGGTCCTCAACTGGCAGCTTCATTAAATAGTACCCGCAAAACACCAGTCTCAATGTCAACAGTGAAGAGGCGACTCCGGGATGCTGACCTAGGCAGAGTTGCAAAGAAAAAGCCATATCTCAGACTGACCAATAAAAATAAAAGATTAAGATGGACAAAAGAACACAGACACTGGACATAGGAAGATTAGAAAAAAGTGTTATGGACAGACGAATCGAAGTTTGAGGTGTTCTGATCACAAAGAAGAACATTTGTGAGATGCAGACCAAATGAAAAGATGCTGGAGGAGTGCTTGATGCCGTCTGTCAAGCATGGTGGAGGCAATGTGATGGTCTGGGGGTGCTTTGGTGGTGGTAAAGTGGGAGATTTGTACAGGGTAAAAGGAATCTTGAAGAAGGAAGGCTATCACTCCATTTTGCAACGCCATGCCATACCCTGTGGACGGCGCTTGATTGGAGCAAATTTCCTCCTAAAACAGGACAATGACCCAGAGCACAGCTCCAAACTTTGCAAGAACTATTTAGGGAAGAAGCGGTCAGCTGGTATTCTGTCTGTAATGGAGTGGCCAGCACAGTCACCGGATCTCAACCCTATTGAGCTGTTGTGGGAGCAGCTTGACCGTATGGTACGTAAGAAGTGCCCATCAAGCCAATCCAACTTGTGGGAGGTGCTTCAGGAAGCATGGGGTGAAATCTCTTCAGATTACCTCAACAAATTGACAACTAGAATGCCAAAGGTCTGCAAGGCTGTAATTGCTGCAAATGGAGGATTCTTTGATGAAAGCAGTTTGAAGGACACAATTATTATTTCTATTAAAAATCATTATTTCTAACCTTGTCAATGACTACATTTCCTATTCAAACTCATTTAATGTATGTTTTCATGGAAAACAAGGACATTTCTAAGTGACCCCAAACTTTTGAACGGTAGTGTACATATTACCTCAATTACCTCAACTAACCTGTACCCCCGCACATTGACTCAATACCGGTACCCCCTGTATATAGCCTCACTATTGTTATTTTACTGCTGCTCTTTAATTATTTGTTACTTTTATTTCTTATGATTAATTTTTTTAATGTTTTTTGGTAATTTTTTGGGGTATTCTTTCTTAAAATTGCATTGTTGGTTAAGGGCTTATAAGTTAGCATTTCACTGTAAGGTCTACACCTGTTGAATTCGGCGCATGTGACAAATAACATTTGATTTAATTTGATTTGTTGTGAAAAAATAACAACAATTTAATCAATTTTATAATAAGGCTGTAACGTAACAAAATGTGGAAAAAGTCAAGGGGTCTGAATACTTTCCGAATGCACTGTATTTCCCATGCCAATAAAGCCCATTTGAATTGAATTGAGATGGGGTTAGAAATGGTTAGAAAGAGGGGTTAGAGAGAGAGAGAGAGAGACAGATACAGAGGGTTAGAGAGAGAGAGAGAGAGAGACAGAGGTACAGAGAGGGGGACCATCACTGTCTGAAGCTAAAGCTGTCACACTTGTTAGACGCTGTGTGGTGGTGGAGTCACCAGTGGTCCTGTTACAGCTTACAGACATATGATCCCCTCTGTGTGTGTGTGTGTGTGTGTGTGTGTGTGTGTGTGTGTTCTGACATCTTACAATAATCCTACATTGTGGTCACATTCTAAGGGGATAATGGAGTATTAAGTCATTCTCTGGGCAGCAGTTATGAATGATGTTGTAGTTTGGTTTCAGATGAGGAACACACGTAGTAGGAAGAGACAGCACAGGGACACAGAACTGATAGCAGGAAGAGACAGCACAGGGACACAGAACTGATAGTAGGAAGAGACAGCACAGGCTGTGAAAGAATGGCTGGGCTGAGAGCCGCTGGGCTGAGAGCCGCTGGGCTGAGAACCGCTGGGCTGAGAGCCGCTGGGCTGAGAACCGCTGGGCTGAGCAGAAAGGTGGAGGAGAAGAGGTATAGTGACCCAATAGCCCCTTAATTCAATCTCTGGCTGCCTAGGGCAAAAGTAGTGCACTCTGTGGAATAGGTGTCCTAGGTTAGAGAGCGGCTGAGCTGGACAGCTGAGGAGGACGTTAGTAAAGAGGGAAAACGACCCAAATCAATCTGGGCACGGTCTCACCCTGGGCACGGTCTCTGACTCACCCTGGGCACGGTCTCTGACTCACCCTGGGCACGGTCTCTGACTCACCCTGGGCACGGTCTCTGACTCACCCTGGGCACGGTCTCTGACTCACCCTGGGCACGGTCTCACCCTGGGCATGGTCTCTGTCTCACCCTGGGCATGGTCTCTGACTCACCCTGGGCACGGTCTCTGTCTCACCCTGGGCACGGTCTCTGTCTCACCCTGGGCACGGTCTCTGTCTCACCCTGGGCACGGTCTCTGTCTCACCCTGGGCACGGTCTCTGTCTCACCCTGGGCACGGTCTCTGTCTCACCCTGGGCACGGTCTCTGTCTCACCCTGGGCACGGTCTCTGTCTCACCCTGGGCACGGTCTCTGACTCACCCTGGGCACGGTCTCTGTCTCACCCTGGGCACGGTCTCACCCTGGGCATGGTCTCTGACTCACCCTGGGCATGGTCTCTGACTCACCCTGGGCACGGTCTCACCCTGGGCACGGTCTCTGTCTCACCCTGGGCACGGTCTCTGTCTCACCCTGGGCACGGTCTCACCCTGGGCATGGTCTCTGTCTCACCCTGGGCATGGTCTCTGACTCACCCTGGGCACGGTCTCACCCTGGGCACGGTCTCTGTCTCACCCTGGGCACGGTCTCTGTCTCACCCTGGGCACGGTCTCTGACTCACCCTGGGTACGGTCTCTGACTCACCCTGGGCACGGTCTCTGACTCACCCTGGGCACGGTCTCACCCTGGGCATGGTCTCTGACTCACCCTGGGCACGGTCTCACCCTGGGCATGGTCTCTGACTCACCCTGGGCACGGTCTCTGACTCACCCTGGGCACGGTCTCACCCTTGGCATGGTCTCTGACTCACCCTGGGCACGGTCTCTGACTCACCCTGGGCACGGTCTCTGACTCACCCTGGGCACGGTCTCTGACTCACCCTGGGCACGGTCTCTGACTCACCCTGGGCACGGTCTCTGACTCACCCTGGGAACGGTCTCTGACTCACCCTGGGCACGGTCTCTGACTCACCCTGGGCATGGTCTCACCCTGGGCACGGTCTCACCCTGGGCACGGTCTCTGACTCACCCTGGGCATGGTCTCTGTCTCACCCTGGGCATGGTCTCTGACTCACCCTGGGCATGGTCTCTGACTCACCCTGGGCACGGTCTCTGACTCACCCTGGGCATGGTCTCACCCTGGGCACGGTCTCACCCTGGGCACGGTCTCTGACTCACCCTGGGCACGGTCTCTGACTCACCCTGGGAACGGTCTCTGACTCACCCTGGGCACGGTCTCTGACTCACCCTGGGCATGGTCTCACCCTGGGCACGGTCTCACCCTGGGCACGGTCTCTGACTCACCCTGGGCATGGTCTCTGACTCACCCTGGGCATGGTCTCTGACTCACCCTGGGCATGGTCTTTGTCTCACCCTGGGCATGGTCTCTGACTCACCCTGGGCATGGTCTCTTTGGTGAACGTAAGTGTTATGTTGGCGCAGCTGTTGTCGTGGTAACCGGAGCTGGGGTGGCATTTGGTGGGCGGTGGGGAGGAGGGGTGGCACTCCCCCAGACCCAGACACGGCCGGATGAAACACTGCTCCTCCCTGATTGGTACACAGCTCTGACCAGTCAGACACCCGGCCCCACCTCCTCCGCTACCGTGACCTTTAACCCCAACGCTGACTCGGCAGGACTGAAGACCACACCACATCTGAAATCAATCAATCAATTAATCAATCAATATATCACATCTGTAACACACAACAAAAATATCTACATTTGAGATATAGGAAAGAATACACACATTTATTCAAGACACCACGGTTACAAAATTGCAGTAACTTTCCCAACATTTCAAGGTTTTCCAGAAATCCCAGTTTGAGGATTCCCTCCCTGATTACAGAATCTAACTAGGATTTCTGTCAAACCTGGAACTTTTTGGGAATGTTACCGGAGTTTTGCAACCCTATAAGATACACGTAGATATGTAAAAGGTAAGAGAGGAGAAGTTAAGGTTGGGTACGCACTCTAGTACAGACAACCTTCCCATCAGAGCACTGGCAGGTGTTGCAACCATCACCCCACTTCGCTCCTTCAGGGGTTGGACGACTGTTCCCCGAGCACGGCCTCAGAGTCACTGTAACACACCCAAGACTTTACATGTCATCTCTACTGACTGTGTGTGTGTGTGAGAGAGAGAGAGAGAGAGAGAGAGAGAGAGAGAGAGAGAGAGAGAGAGAGAGAGAGAGAGAGAGTGTGAGAGCATGAGAGAGAGAGCGCGAGAGAGCGACTGAAAGAGCGAGTGAAAGACTGTGAGTGAAAGAGTAGGGATGGGCACGTTTAATCGAAATATCCGCATATCCGAACGGACGTTAGTAGAGACTAACACTTGTGAGACAGAGTATTCATTTTTGGAGAACTTTTTTTAGGCCCAATTTTAACAATGAAAAGTCTTTGTCTAAATTAAATTCTCCATGATGTTACATTGTTACACACATATATGATATAACTGCCAAAATAATGCTATGCCAAGATGCATTGAAGCTGTTCTGGCTCGTTGGTGGCCCCAAGGCCCTATTAACACACCTGGCTCGTTGGTGGCCCCAAGGCCCTATTAACACACCTGGCTCGTTGGTGGCCCCAAGGCCCTATTAACACACGTTATGTTTCCTTTATTTTGGCAGTTACCTGTACCATGACATTTGAAACGCTTCATTTAATAAAACAACACACTTTAGTATGGTGCGTTGTGCTACGGCTGATAAAGAAGTAAGGTGGCTGTCATTGTTTACAGTTACACACTAGTAAAAAAGCTCCTTTTCTCACTCACGGGCTCACGGGTTGAGTTTTACATGAAAAGGCATTTTACTACCACAGTGCATTTAGCCCTCTGGTCAGCCCTGACAACAGTATGCTATTTTCCCCAACTTCAAATAGCGATTAGCCTACAGGTACGCACCAATGGAGAGTCCACAAGACCTGACACAGATCAATGCAAAACCCACAGCAGAATACTTTTTTGGAAACAGAATCAGTTCTACAGTATAATGATGGCTACGGTTACCGGAACGTTACCGGAACGTTACCGGAATAGCATCCTGAAAACTACTGCACACCGTCTGCTGTTGTGGCATTTTGCGTCATTCTGATTGGTTAAGAGATTAGAACAAAAGTGTTGTTATTTTTTGTTGTAAAAAAAAAAAAAAAACACGATTATCCGCATATCCGAAAGAAATACCATAATATTATTGGAATAGTAAAATAATTTCCCCATGAAAGAGAGAGATTGTGAGCTAGTGAGTGAGTGTTGTCTGAGACCCTTACCTTCTTCACAACGTGGTCCAGCTCGGTCTTGGGGACACAGGCAGTGGAAGCCATTGATTTCATCGACACAGGTAGCACCAAACGCACACGGAGAGGACTGGCATTCGTTGATATCTGACAAACACACACACACACACACACACACACACACACACACACACACACACACACACACACACACACACAGCGGTCAGGAACGATCCAATTATGTTTGACATTAAGACTTTAGCTACACTGTTTTGAAGTTTTTTTGGGGCTGACAATCACATGATCTCAGTCTCTGGAGTTAATAACAGTCTTTAAATCAGTCAGGATGGATGTACCCCTCTAGATCTACATTAGAACCAGGTATGTAGAGCTGAAGGGTGTATCCCAAATAGCACCCTATTCCCTACATAGTGCACTACTTTAGACCAGGGCCCATAGGGGAATAGGGTGCTATTTGGGATGTAGCCCGAGGAAAGCTGAAGGACAGTAGAACAAAGCTTAGTGACAGGAGGAATGTGAAGATCATCTGAAAGCCTTTAAGAGGGAAAACGATCCGTGTAATCACTGTCAGATAGAGACCTGGCTGTGTCTGACCCAGACCAGACCCAGCCACTCTAACTTACGGCTCGGCCAGAGATCATGACATGGGGTTGAGGAAGGGAGAGGCAGGGTGAGGAGATACTTACTGATCCTGCAGTCTGGCCCAGCGAACCCTGGAGCGCACTCACATCGATACCAGTTATCACCATCTACACAGGTACCACTGTTATAACTGGAGAGGAGGAGAGGATGAAGAGGAGGAGAGGACGAAGAGGAGGAGAGGACGAAGAGGAGGAGAGGACGAAGAGGGAAGAGGACGAAGAGGAGGAGAGGACGAAGAGGAGGAGAGGACGAAGAGGAGGAGAGGACGAAGAGGAGGAGAGGACGAAGAGGGAAGAGGACGAAGAGGAGGAGAGGACAAAGAGGAGGAGAGGACGAAGAGGAGGAAAGGACGAAGAGGGAAGATGACGAAGAGGAGGAGAGGACGAAGAGGAGGAGAGGAGGATGAGGGAAGAGGACGAAGAGGAGAAGAGGAGGATGAGGGAAGAGGACGAAGAGGAGAAGAGGAGGATGAGGAGAGCAGGGACAGAGAAAAAGAGGAGGGAGAGAGCGAGAGAGAGAGAGAGAGAGAGAGAGAGAGAGAGAGAGAGAGAGAGAGAGAGAGAGAGAGAGAGAGAGAGAGAGAGAGAGAGAGAGAGAGAGAGAGAGAGAGAGAGAGAGAGAGAGAGAGAGAGAGAGAGAGAGAGAGAGAGAGAGAGAGAGAGAGAGAGAGAGAGAGACAGAGAGAGAGAGAGAGAGAGAGAGAGAGAGAGAGAAAGGGATCAGTCGCAGTTCAACATCAAAACATCTTAGTCAAACTGAAGTCTCTCCGCCTTCGTCCCGAATTACAACCTTATCCCCTACATAGTGCCCTATGGGTCCTGGTCAAAAGTAGTGTACTATGTAGGGAATAGGGTGCAATTTGGGACCAATCCTCATACTAGGAAGGGCAGGGGGATATCTATATCAAACATAAATAGCTCTACCATTATGTCACATACTTCAAGGTGGTATTCCCCTTCAATCAAACAACATACAATAACCATCAAACATACAATAACCATTAAACATATTACATTTTTAGTCATTTAGCAGACGCTCTTATCCAGAGCGACTTACAGTTAGTGAGTGCATACATTATTTTTTATTTTTTCATACTGGCCCCCCATGGGAATCGAACCCACAACCCTGGCGTTGCAAACGCCATGCTCTACCAACTGAGCTACATCCCTGCCGGCCATTCCCTCCCCTACCCTGGACGACGCTGGGCCAATTGTGCGCCGCCCCATGGGTCTCCCGGTCACGGCCGGCTACGACAGAGCCTGGATTCGAACCAGGATCTCTAGTGGCACAGTGCCTTAGACCTCTGCACCACTTGGGAGGCAAACAACATACAATAACCATCAAACAGCATACAATAACCATCAATAACCATTTAAACAACATACAATAACCATCAATAACCATTTAAACAACATACAATAACCATCAAACAACATACAATAACCATCAATAACCATTTAAACAACATACAATAACCATCAAACAACATACAATAACCATCAATAACCATTTAAACAACATACAATAACCATCAAACAACATACAATAACCATTATAGTCTGTGTCCTTCCTTCCATCAACATAACCATTATAGTCTGAATCCCCAATGGCCCTCTATTCTGTGTATAGTGCAGTACTTTTGACCAGAGCCCTATCGGTAGTCCACTCTAAAGGGGACAGGTTGCCTCTAACATGTTCTGGTCTCCTTTAAATGACCAGATGATATTTCTGTTAACTACCTGAGGTTACACACACACACACACACACACACACACACACACACACACACACACACACACACACACACACACACACCATCGGCTGGAGTACTGGGTGCACAACAGGGTTAGGCTGAACGCACCCTAGGGAGGGGAGGGAGGGAGGATGGGAGCGAAGGAGGGGTGAGTCAGTGTTTCCCAGAGAGACAGAGAGAACCTGCAGGTGAGAAACTTCCCAACAACAGTACAGACTGCAGAACAAATCAGGGTTCAAATACTATTCGCCATCATTTCAAATAATGTATCTGGGCCAGATCCCACCCGTCTGTCAGGCCAGGCAGGCTATAGAAAATGTTTAAATATTTGATAGATTTGAAATACTATTTGAACTCTGGAACGGTGCAAAGTAGAGGAATACCTTGTCCTGTTCTGATCTGTTGACGCTTGTTCGACTCTATAGGAAATGTTTTCCACTTACCATGGGTGGGGATTACAGTCGTTGGTATCTGAAAGAAAGAGAGTTATGTTATTTTTCACATGCATGTGAGCAGAGACGACAACAGACTAGAGAGAGAGAGAAGAGACCACCCCCCCAAAATAAGACCCCCCCCCCATCCACAACCACAATACCCCCCCTCCCCCCCACCAGGGGGGTGATATTAATGATCAGGTAGTCCTCTAAGCAGGCACACCAGGGGGTGATATTAATGATCAGGTAGTCCTGTAAGCAGGGACACCAGGGGGTGATATTAATGATCAGGTAGTCCTCTAAGCAGGGACACCAGGGGGTGATATTAATGATCAGGTAGTCCTGTAAGCAGGCACACCAGGGGGTGATATTAATGATCAGGTAGTCCTGTAAGCAGGCACACCAGGGGGTGATATTAATGATCAGGTAGTCCTGTAAGCAGGGAGACCAGGGGGTGATATTAATGATCAGGTAGTCCTCTAAGCAGGGACACCAGGGGGTGATATTAATGATCAGGTAGTCCTGTAAGCAGGGACACCAGGGGGTGATATTAATGATCAGGTAGTCCTCTAAGCAGGGACACCAGGGGGTGATATTAATGATCAGGTAGTCCTGTAAGCAGGGAGACCAGGGGGTGATATTAAAGGTAGAGCAGAAGACCCGGTGAGTATACCCACTCCTCCTCCACCAGGTAAAGGTGTTTCCCCTCCTCCTTCCCCCCCAGGTATACCCACTCTGTTTACAGGTGTCTCCCTCCCAGCCCTCCTTGCAGACGCAGGTGAAGGAGTCCCCGCTGGTCACACAGGTCCCGCCGTACTCACAGGGGTTAGGAAGACAGCTGCTGCTCTTCGCTAGAGGAGGAGAGAGAGAGATGAGAGGACAGCAGTGTTAGTTCATCTGGCTCATATTCATTTGGGTACCGTAGCAAATTTTGTAAAAACATTGTGCAACAAAAAAGCGAACGCAAGTGTGTCCTATTGCATGAGTTGAAATAGTACCTCCACGTTTCAGCCTGGTTAGTGCCTAGTGAACAGACCCTGGTCTAGACCCAGGGGAGGGAGGGCAGCCCCTCCCATCCAAACTAATTTACCTATATTACAGGTAGCCCCTCCCATCCAAACTAATTTACCTATATTACAGGTAGCCCCTCCCATCCAAACTAATTTACCTATATTACAGGTAGCCCCTCCCATCCAAACTAATTTACCTATATTACAGGTAGCCCCTCCCATCCAAACTAATTTACCTATATTACAGGTAGCCCCTCCCATCCAAACTAATTTAACTATATTACAGGTAGCCCCTCCCATCCAAACTAATGTACCTATATTACAGGTAGCCCCTCCCTCCCATCCAAACTAATTTACCTATATTACAGGTAGCCCCTCCCATCCAAACTAATTTACCTATATTACAGGTAGCCCCTCCCATCCAAACTAATTTACCTATATTACAGGTAGCCCCTCCCATCCAAACTAATTTACCTATATTACAGGTAGCCCCTCCCATCCAAACTAATTTACCTATATTACAGGTAGCCCCTCCCATCCAAACTAATTTACCTATATTACAGGTAGCCCCTCCCATCCAAACTAATTTACCTATATTACAGGTAGCCCCTCCCATCCAAACTAATTTACCTATATTACAGGTAGCCCCTCCCATCCAAACTAATTTACCTATATTACAGGTAGCCCCCTCCCATCCAAACTAATGTACCTATATTACAGGTAGCCCCTCCCATCCAAACTAATGTACCTATATTACAGGTAGCCCCCTCCCATCCAAACTAATGTACCTATATTACAGGTAGCCCCTCCCATCCAAACTAATTTACCTATATTACAGGTAGCCCCCTCCCATCCAAACTAATTTACCTATATTACAGGTAGCCCCTCCCATCCAAACTAATTTAACTATATTACAGGTAGCCCCTCCCATCCAAACTAATTTACCTATATTACAGGTAGCCCCCTCCCATCCAGGGGAACAGTTGCACTGGAAGGTGTCTCCCTCGTCATGGCATGTTCCTCCGTTGTTACAGGTAGCCTCGTCACACTGGCTCTCACCTGGAGACAGACACAGGATTAAAACATTAGAACTTTTATAACACACATGATTAAAACAGAGCTTTCATAACACACATGATTAAAACAGAGCCTTTATAACACACACATATAGTACACCCCTGGGTGAATACTTCCAACCATCAGCACATCAAATCCAATCAAATTTTATTTGCCACATGCGCCGAATACAACAGGTGTAGACATTACAGTGAAATGCTTACTTACAAGCCCTTAACCAACAATGCAGTTAAAAAAAAAAGTGCTAAGCAAAAAATAGATAAGTAAAAAATAAAAGGACTATTTGCATTTGCCGGGGGTCTAAGTGACCCCAAACTTTTGAACGGTAGTGTACATGTGGGTAGAGTTAAAGTGACAATGCATTAATCATAAACAGAGTAGCAGCAGCGTAAAAAAGGGGGATGGGGTGGGGTGGGTTGGGGGGGGGGTCAGTGCAAATAGTCCAGGTAGCCATGATTAGCTGTTCAGGAGTCTTATGGCTTGGGGGTAGAAGCTGTTAAGAAGCCTTTTGGACCTAGACTTGGCGCTCCGGTACCGCTTGCCGTGCGGTAGCAGAGAGAACCAGATGACTAGGGTGGCTGGAGTCTTTGACAATTTTTAGGGCCTTCCTCTGACACCGCCTGGTATAGAGGTCCTGGATGGCAGGAAGCTTGACCCCAGTGATGTACTGGGCTGTACGCACTACCCACTGTAGTGCCTTGCGGTCGGAGGCCGGGCAATTTCCATACCAGGCGGTGATGCAACCAGTCAGGATGCTCTCGATGGTGCAGCTGTATAACTTTTTGAGGATCTGAGGACCCATGCCGAATCTTTTCAGTCTCCTGAGGGGGAATAGGCTTTGTCGTGCCCTCTTCACGACTGTCTTG
Organism: Coregonus lavaretus; assembly: GCF_964263955.1. Taxonomy (NCBI): domain Eukaryota; kingdom Metazoa; phylum Chordata; class Actinopteri; order Salmoniformes; family Salmonidae; genus Coregonus; species Coregonus lavaretus. The sequence goes on from NW_028157425.1 coordinate 18,083, forward strand.
GTGTGTTTGGACCATGATAGTTTGTTGGTGATGTGGACAACAAGGAACTTGAAGCTCTCAACATGTTCCACTACAGCCCCGTCGATAAGAATGGGGGCGTGCTCAGTCCTCTTTTTTTTTTTTCTGTAGTCCACAATCATCTCCTTTCTCTTGATCACGTTGAGGGAGAGGTTGTTATCCTGGCACCACACTGCCAGGTCTCTGACCTCATCCTATTAGGCTGTCTCATCGTTGTCGGTAATCAGACCTACCACTGTTGTGTTGTCGGCAAATTTAATGATGGTGTTGGAGTCGTGCCTGGCCTGGCCATGCAGTCATGTGAACAGGGAGTACAGGAGGGGACTGAGCACGCACCCCTGAGGGGCCCCCGTGTTGAGGATCAGCGTGGCAGATGTGTTGTTACCTACCCTTACCACCTGGGGGCGGCCCGTCAGGAAGTCCAGGATCCAGTTGCAGAGGGAGGTGTTTAGTCCCAGGGTCCTTAGCTTAGTGATGAGCTTTGAGGGCACTATGGTGTTGAACGCTGAGCTGTAGTCAATGAATAGCATTCTCACGTAGGTGTTCCTCTTGTCCAGGTGGGAAAGGGCAGTGTGGAGTGCAATAGAGATTGCATCATCTGTGGATCTGTTGGGGCGGTATGCAAATTGGAGTGGGTCTAGGGTTTCTGGGATGATGGTGTTGATGTGAGCCATGACCAGCCTTTCAAAGCACTTCATGGCTACAGACGTGAGTGCTACGGGTCGGTAGTCATTTAGGCAGGTTATCTTAGTGTTCTTGGGCCCAGGGACTATGGTGGTCTGTTTGAAACATGTTGGAATTACAGACAATTTGAAAATGTCAGTGAAGACACTTGCCAGTTGGTCAGCACATGCTCGGAGTACACGTCCTGGTAATCCGTCTGGCCCTGCGGCTTTGTGAATGTTGACCTGCTTAAAAGTCTTACTCACATTGTGACGGCCCTGAATATTTCTGAACCGTCTCAAGGCTTCTCCTTCTAATAGGGCGCTTCCCCTTTAATTCCCCATTAAATAGCCAGCATCAGCTGCGCAAAAGAGAAGTTGTGATTGAGACCTGAAGGAGGATGTGTACTACCTTCAGTTCATGAAGCTTCGCCATGACATTTGTTTTGTTGCCTTACAGTGTGTTTTGTGGCCTTAAAGCGAGTTTACCCAGGATTGGATCCACTCTGTGCGCTGTGGACTACAACTCTCCGTTGGTTTTCGTGGCCTTTCCTCCGCTGGAGGGCTGTTGGCGGATTGTCTGACTGACCGACTGACTACAACTTTTTGTATACGGTATTTCATTTGTTTGGGGTGATGTATACTGTGATTTATGTAGTTGTGAGGACGTATTATTCTTTGGGTAGTCTTTGATACGCTTTATAGTTGTGTTACAAAATAAGTGTTATTTTGAGTGTATGAATATACTGGGTTTATGCTACGGACAAGCGTTGCGGGACTAAGGGCACTTGAGCCACGGAACTTATTTACCGGGCTGGACTCTTTTTATGCCCGAGGTACAGGACATTTCTAAATGAACATAAGTGCATTGATTTGTTATATTGTTGTGTGTGGGTGGGTGTGATCATTTATGTTGTGAATACAACCAAGCAAAAGAATACACTTGTTTGAAGTTCTTTCCAAGGTTTTTAGGGGTTTATGAAAAGTATATTTCCATCTTGACTTTTACATAAGTCCTTTGTATTGGTGTGACTTGACGGACCAGATGGGACTTATTCCCTCCCGAACTAAAAGGAGAAACCCATGCTTTCTCTGGTAGGCACAACCTACCTGGCACCCCTATAAATACCTCAAGTCAAAACCGTTACATAAAAAATGGCACCCCAGATGGGACTCATTCCCTCCCGAACTAAAAGGAGAAACCTATGCTTTCTCTGGTAGGCACAACCTACCTGGCACCCCTATAAATGCCTCAAGTCAAAACCGTTACATAAAAAATGGCACCCCAGATGGGACCTGAACATTGAGAACTAACCAAAGCAAATCTTTTGAGTGGAATTAAAATAATGGATTCACTACAAGAAAATGAGCTCATCCATATCCTACCTGTCAATGGGAATACACAGGGCCATTCTGACTACCGAGCCAACAATACAAATCATAATGTGAATGGAAATAATGGAGTTGATGTGGGCCAGAGCCCTGGGAATCTAAATGCTCGGTCTGGACCACAGGCCACAGGTCTAACTAGTAACTCACTTATTGACATGGATCTGTGTGAAGGTACTGAGCTAGCCCTCCCTCTGACGCCCAATCTTCCTCCATTGTCTGGTTTATCTCCAGAGGTTGTAGTCTTACAACTTCAAGGTGACATCCTTGATATTCGTAAGACTCAACAACATCTCCAAACTCTAATCCATCATAAATTCAAATGTCTGAGTGTAGAGCAACAACAGAGTGCCATGGAATTCAGAAACTCACTGAGTACTCTAACTCACACTCTGACAGAGCTCAGTGAGAGTGGAAGACAGGAAATTACTGGTGCCATGGACAGGCAGTTTGACTACCAACAAAGCCAACTCACTGCCACTCTCCAGTGGCGCCTGCAACATCATCACACTGAGGTCCTCAAGGACGTCAATTCTGTATTTTCTCCCCTGGTTAACACTGTAGACCACTTGCAGACAGCGCTCTCTAATTGTGTTAAAATGTTGGATGATGTGTCTGTTGACATGGCCTCCATTAGGCACAACTCCTTGCACAGAGCTTCTCTTGTGTCCACTTCTGTTCAGACCACTGAGGGCCAAGCGGGCACCTCAGAACAGCCAAGACAAGGCCATGCTGCAGCCACCCCTTGCAGGATGCAATCCACCATGCATCCTGGTGTTCATTTTCATGGTCCCATAACTCCCTCACCCTCTACTTCCTCAATCCCTCCTAGCTCTTTTGTTCATGGTGATTTGAGTAGACGTCATGTGGGAGCGATGCCCATTAAATTGCAATTTCCCACCTTTGGGAAAAAGGATGACAGTCCTGATCCGCTAATGTATCTGGAAAGATGTCATGACTTTCTTGCCCTCAATCCCCTGGCTGACGAAGAACTCCTTGCCACATTGAGGAATGTGTTGCATGGGACAGCTCGAGACTGGTGGGATGTGGCACGTCTCACCACTACCTCCTGGGCTGACTTTGAGGCCAAGTTTTCCTCTGCATTTCTGTCTGAGGACTACACAGATGAGCTGGCAGACAGAGTCAGGAATCGAGTGCAAAGGGAGAATGAGAATATTCGTGACTTTGCATACGGTTATCACTCCCTGTGCAGAAGGTGGAAACCTGGCATTGAGGAGGAAGAGGTCATTAAGTTGATCTTGAAGAACATCAACCCACTACTAGCCAGTCAACTCAGAGAAAGAGTCACCACTGTCGATGGACTGGTTCGCCTGGGACAGCAGTTCGAGAAGGACAGAGAATGCCAACAGCAATATGAACAGAGAAAGAAACAGACACCCAGACAGTTACCCAAGCCAGATCATCAACCACAGCCAGAGTCTCCAGCCAAGACCCCTCCCATGTTCTGTTGGAGATGTAGCCAAAAGGGACATTCTTCAGCTACATGTCCAAGACCGTATCAAGTAAACCCTTCCAGAAACCACAAATCACAACAGGCCAACACCCCTAACACCCTTCGCAGGAACGACCATCCTACTCTGGGTGCTTTGACCAGAGCTGAAACCTCAAGAGTCACTGCCTACGCCCCCCCGCCGACATCCCCTTCCTTTCAGTTAATACCACACCAGCTGGTGTTACCCCTGTCCATAGGCCCATGGACAGGAAGAGCCATCCTGGACACCGGGGCATCCTACACACTGCTCAATGAGAAACTGTGGAAGGAGGTTGAAGGTCCAAAATACAACTTGAAGCCGTGGACAGAAGGTCCACTGTATCTGGCTGACGGTGCGGCTAAACGACCACTTGGATGGAGTGAGGTGGAGTTCCGCCTGTGTAACCGCTCCTATATGATTCCTTCGGTTATCCTACAAAACAAGAACCTTGCTTTTCCTGTCGTGTTGGGAATTGATTTCATGTACTTCAGTGGTGTCCAGATTGATATCGCACACAATTGCTACTGGTTTCCAAACAATCCGAGCAAGAAGCATTTCTTCCAATCAGAAGTTACAAAGTTACATGATTGGGGTCTAAATGTGGCAGTCTTCTCTGCCGTTGCTACGGTACCACTAACCCTGGATAATCCTTCTGAGGATCTCCTTTTACAGGCTGTAAGAAGAGCTCAGCTGGAACAGCCAGAGGAGTTAAGGCTGTTGGAACAGCTGCAGAATAATGCTGATGTGTGTACTGTAAAGTTAGGACGCACCGGACTCCTGAAGCACAAAATATTCCTTACACAGGAAATGCCGATCAAGCAAAAGCCATATCGTTTGTCCCCAGCGAAGCTAATCATCCAAAAGGGACTCATTAATGATATGTTGACACAAGATATAATAGAACGTTCCTCCTCTCCCTGGGCTGCTCCTGTTGTCCTCATTCCAAAAAAGACCGGTGGTCTTAGATTTTGTGTGGACTATAGGAAGACCAACAATGTTTCCCAGACTGATGCCTATCCTCTTCCCACCATCCACGAGATCCTGGAGTCATTGTCTGGCGCTGTTGTGTTCACTACCCTTGACCTCAATAGTGGCTATTGGCAGGTTGAGATGGACCAGGAAAGCAAGGACAAGACTGCTTTTGTCTGTGCTGAGGGCTTGTTTTCCTTTAAGGTGATGCCTTTTGGATTAAAGAATGCACCTGCCACTTTCCAAAGACTCATGGAGATTGCGTTAGGTGAGCTCAAAGGGAAGATATGTTTCGTCTACCTGGACGATATAATTATCTACTCCCAGAACAGAGAGCAACACTTTCAAGACCTTCAAGCAGTGTTGGACAAGCTAAGAGAAGCTGGTCTGACAGTGAACATGAAGAAGAGCAACTTCTGCCAAACCTCCCTGAAGTTCCTTGGCCATATTGTGTCTTGTGATGGTATTCATGTGGATCCTGAAAAGACCAAGGCTGTACAAGACTTCCCTGTGCCAACCACACTCAAGGCCCTTCAACGGTTCCTTGGGATGGCTGGATGGTACCATCGGTTTGTGTGGAACTTCTCCCAGGTGGCAGAACCCCTCAACGGGTTGAAGCGAAAAGGAGCGAAATTCCGATGGACGGCAGAGTGCCAGAACTCCTTTGAAACCCTGAAACGACACCTCGTCACCCCTCCCATTTTGGGTCATCCCAACTTTGATTTCCCTTTTGTTGTTTACACTGATGCAAGTGATGTTGGACTTGGTGCTGTCCTAGTCCAACAGACTGGACTTGGTACTGAAGAAGTGCTAGCGTTCGCCAGTCGGACATTGAATGGAGCAGAACGGAACTACTCCACAACCGAGCAAGAGTGCCTTGCAGTTGTCTGGGCTTTGGAAAAGTGGAGGTACTACCTGGAGGGAAGACACTTCACTGTGGTCACTGACCATTCCTCCCTTGTGTGGGTGTTCAAGACCAACAAACCAAGCACCAGGCTCATCAGATGGGCTCTACGGTTGCAAGAGTTCACCGTTGCAGTAGAATACAGGAAAGGAAAATACAACACTGTTCCAGATGCCTTATCCAGAGCTCCTGCTTGTGGTAATGGTGGCCCTCATCTTACATGTGCTACTGTCCTGTCTAGCAGTCGAGACTCACCCAAAACTGACTTTCCCATCTCTGATGAGGTCATTTGGAAAGCCCAACAGGATGATCCCGAAGTACAGGCTTTGTACCAGACTATCCTGGAAGATGAAGAAAAGATGGTCAACCCTACCACAAAGTTGACCATCATTGAAGACAAAGTCTACCGAGTTGTACAACTACCTCACAGAACACACTACCAAATATACATACCTGAAACTCTACGCCTTCAACTGCTTCAACATTTCCATGAAGACCCATTAGCTGGTCATTTGGGCAGGTTCAAAACCTACAAACGTTTGCAAGCATTACTGTACTGGCCACATCTGAGCATGGATGTGAAATCACATATCCGAAAATGTCAGGTTTGTCAAATGTACAAACCAGAAGGTAGAAAACCTGCTGGCAAGTTGCAGCAAACTGTGGTTACCCGACCTTGGGAAATGTTAGGAGTGGATTTGATGGGTCCATTTCCTAGAAGCTCCAATCAGAATGTGTACATGCTTGTTTTTGTTGATTACTATTCCAAGTGGGTTGAGCTCTTTGCCCTGCGTCAGGCCACAGCGAGGACCGTCTCTAACATCCTTACGAGAGAGATCCTGACTCGCTGGGGAGTGCCTGATTACATTCTGTCTGATCGAGGTTCCCAATTTGTCTCTGATCTCTTTGGAGAGACCTGCCAAAGATGGAACCTGAGACAGAAGTTGACCACAGCCTATCACCCACAGACCAACCTCACTGAGAGAGTAAATCGAACCTTGAAGACCATGGTTGCTTCCTATGTAGGGACCCAGCACAAACACTGGGACAAGCACCTTCACGAGTTTCGATTTGCCCTGAATTCTGCTGTGCAAGAGTCCACTGGAGTCACACCTGCAGAGCTGAACCTAAGTCGTCTCCTCCGAGGACCCTTGGATATGGTGCTACAGCCCCAGCAGCTTACTCCAGACGCTGCTTGCTATGACCAGGTAGTCCATCTCCACGACTTGAGAGCTCTTGTCTCAAGGAACATGATCCAGGCTCGACTCAAGCAGAAGAGAAATTATGATAAGAACAGACGAGACCTGCAGTTCCAGCTTCGTGATCGGGTGTGGCTTCGCTCTCATCCTTACTCGAAAGCTGAACAATTCTTCTCGGCCAAGCTCGCTCCTAAATGGCAAGGACCATATAGGATTGTGGAGCAGGTGGGCCCTTTGAACTACCGAGTGGTGAAAGAGGACACAGGTGAAGATATGCGCGTTGT
>NW_028157425.1:30000-38268 GCF_964263955.1 Coregonus lavaretus
AGTGGTAGTGCTGCCTGTCGGGGGCTAGTCTAGTGGTAGTGCTGCCTGTCGGGGGCTGGTTTAGTGGTAGTGCTGCCTGCCGGGGGCTAGTCTAGTGGTAGTGCTGCCTGCCGGGGGCTAGTCTAGTGGTAGTGCTGCCTGCCGGGGGCTGGTTTAGTGGTAGTGCTGCCTGCCGGGGGCTAGTTTAGTGGTAGTGCTGCCTGCCGGGGGCTAGTTTAGTGGTAGTGCTGCCTGCCGGGGTCTAGTTTAGTGGTAGTGCTGCCTGCCGGGGGCTAGTTTAGTGGTAGTGCTGCCTGCCGGGGGCTAGTTTAGTGGTAGTGCTGCCTGCCGGGGGCTAGTTTAGTGGTAGTGCTGCCTGCCGGGGGCTAGTTTAGTGGTAGTGCTGCCTGCCGGGGGCTAGTTTAGTGGTAGTGCTGCCTGCCGGGGGCTAGTCTAGTGGTAGTGCTGCCTGCCGGGGGCTGGTCTAGTGGTAGTGCTGCCTGTCGGGGGCTGGTTTAGTGGTAGTGCTGCCTGCCGGGGGCTAGTTTAGTGGTAGTGCTGCCTGCCGGGGGCTAGTCTAGTGGTAGTGCTGCCTGCCGGGGGCTGGTTTAGTGGTAGTGCTGCCTGCCGGGGGCTGGTTTAGTGGTAGTGCTGCCTGCCGGGGGCTAGTCTAGTGGTAGTGCTGCCTGCCGGGGGCTGGTTTAGTGGTAGTGCTGCCTGCCGGGGGCTAGTCTAGTGGTTGTGCTGCCTGCCGGGGGCTAGTCTAGTGGTTGTGCTGCCCTCCAGAGTCCATATGCCCCCGGAGGCAGCGCTTCAATCTCACTTTCTATATCATAGGTCTCCTCATGAACATCTATAACTCTTTTTATCGCTCAATAAACCTTGAAAACAATATTTTTTTCCTAATAAACAGTGTACTTACTGATCTCACAGTGGTCCCCCTCCCAGCCGTCTCCACAGATACACTGGTATACACTGACTTTATCAATACAGGTTCCTCCATTACCACACGGGTTACTCTCACAATCATTAATATCTGGGAAGGGGAGCGGAGGGAGGGGGGAGCAGGGAAGGGGAGCGCGAGAGAGAGAGGGGGAAGTGGAGAGCGAGAGAGAGAGACAGCGAGAGAGAGAGGGGGAAGTGGAGAGAGAGAGACAGCGAGAGAGAGAGAGAGAGAGAGAGAGAGACAGCGAGAGAGAGAGAGAGAGAGAGAGACAGCGAGAGAGAGAGAGAGACAGCGAGAGAGAGAGGGGGAAGTGGAGAGAGAGAGACAGCGAGAGAGAGAGGGAGAGGGATTGCAAGAGTGAGCCCATTAGAAAGTACAGGAAGGTAATGCTTTGTGTGTTGCGCTTTAGTTTAGTTTTGGAATGTGGTGTTTCAATGCCAAGGCCTTAGTGACCATAGTGACAGCACACAGACACACTAAAGCAAAGGGACCCTGGCCCAAATCCACCCAAGGTATACAGTACTTCAGAACACAAGGCAGGCACCTATCAACAGTACCCAGTGTCTAACTACATACAGTGGGGAGAACAAGTACTTGATACACCGCCGATTTTGCAGGTTTTCCTACTTACAAAGCATGTAGATGTCTGTAATTTTTAGCATAGGTACACTTCAACTGTGAGAGACGGAATCTAAAACAAAAATCCAGAAAATCACATTGTATGATTTTTAAGTAATTAATTTGCATTTTATTGCATGACATAAGTATTTGATCACCTACCAACCAGTAAGAATTCCGGCTCTCACAGACCTGTTAGTTTTTCTTTAAGAAGCCCTCCTGTTCTCCACTCATTACCTTTATTAACTGCACCTGTTTGAACTCGTTACCTGTATAAAAGACACCTGTCCACACACTCAATCAAACAGACTCCAACCTCCCCACAATGGCCAAGACCAGAGAGCTGTGTAAGGACATCAGGGATAAAATTGTAGACCTGCACAAGGCTGGGATGGGCTACAGGACAATAGGCAAGCAGCTTGGTGAGAAGGCAACAACTGTTGGCGCAATTATTAGAAAATGGAAGAAGTTCAAGATGACGGTCAATCACCCTCGGTCTGGGGCTCCATGCAAGATCTCACCTCGTGGGGCATCAATGATCATGAGGAAGGTGAGGGATCAGTCCAGAACTACACGGCAGGACCTGGTCAATGACCTGAAGAGAGCTGGGACCACAGTCTCAAAGAAAACCATTAGTAACACACTACGCCGTCATGGATTAAAATCCTGCAGCGCACGCAAGGTCCCCCTGCTCAAGCCAGCGCATGTCCAGGACCGTCTGAAGTTTGCCAATGACCATCTGGATGATCCAGAGGAGGAATGGGAGAAGGTCATGTGGTCTGATGAGACAAAAATAGAGCTTTTTGGTCTAAACTCCACTCGCCGTGTTTGGAGGAAGAAGGATGAGTACAACCCCAAGAACACCATCCCAACTGTGAAGCATGGAGGTGGAAACATCATTCTTTGGGGAGGCTTTTCTGCAAAGGGGACAGGACGACTGCACCGTATTGAGGGGAGGATGGATGGGGCCATGTATCGCGAGATATTAACCTCCTTCCCTCAGTAAGAGCATTGAAGATGGGTCGTGGCTGGGTCTTCCAGCATGACAACGACCCAAAACACACAGCCAGGGCAACTAAGGAGTGGCTCCGTAAGAAGCATCTCAAGGTCCTGGAGTGGCCTAGCCAGTCTCCAGACCTGAACCCAATAAAAAACGTTTGGAGGGAGCTGAAAGTCCGTATTGCCCAGCGACAGCCCCGAAACCTGAAGGATCTGGAGAAGGTCTGTATGGAGGAGTGGCCCAAAATCCCTGCTGCAGTGTGTGCAAACCTGGTCAAGACCTACAGGAAACGTATGATCTCTGTAATTGCAAACAAAGGTTTCTGTACCAAATATTAAGTTCTGCTTTTCTGATGTATCAAATACTTATGTCATGCAATAAAATGCAAATTAATGACTTAAAAATCATACATGTGATTTTCTGGATTTTTGTTTTAGATTCCGTCTCTATGATAAAAATTACAGACCTCTACATGCTTTGTAAGTAGGAAAACCTGCAAAATCGGCAGTGTATCAAATACTTGTTCTCCCCACTGTATGTGTATGTGTGTCTTCGAACACCACTGAGACCAGGGTCCCATTTACAAGGGAGCCCTGTGAACATGAACATACACAATTTAATAACATATTAAGATCATGTCAATACAATAAATACAACAAGATTAATCCAAAACAAACAACTCACACATCACCTCCCTTAAACTTGATCTAAACTGTCCAATGGAGACCAGTGAGTCTAACTTCAAGGTGGCCTGAAGGCTATTCCATGAGCTGGGGGCATACAAACTAAAGCATTTCCCCCAGATCAGGGGAGGTCTGAAAATGACTGGATCTCCAATTAATACGTGAGCTGAGGTAGTGGGGGTGTCGGCAAAGAACCGCTTTATATACAAAAAGTAGCCAATCCAAATATCCAAGCACTTATAATGTCTATGTAGTGTATATACTGTCTATCTAATGTCTATGTAGTGTATATATAATGTCTATGTAAGTATATATAATGTAATGTCTATGTAGGTCAACGTAATGTCTATGTAGGTCAATGTAATGTCTATGTAGGTCAATGTAGTGTCTATGTAGGTCAATGTAGTGTCTATGTAGGTCAATGTAGTGTCTATGTAGGTCAATGTAGTGTCTATGTAGGTCAATGTAATGTCTATGTAGGTCAATGTAGTGTCTATGTAGGTCAATGTAGTGTATAGGTAGGTCAATGTAGTGTATAGGTAGGTCAATGTAATGTCTATGTAGGTCAATGTAATCTCTATGTAGGTCAATGTAATGTCTATGTAGGTCAATGTAATGTCTATGTAGGTCAATGTAATGTCTATGTAGGTCAATGTGATGTCTATGTAGGTATATATAATGTCTATGTATGGTCTAGTAGGTCTATGTAATATCTATTAGGGTCTACAGCGCCTTGTAAAAGTATTCATCCCCCTTGGCGTTTTTCCTATTTTGTTGCATTACAACCTGTAATTAAAATTGAGTTTTATTTGGATTTCATGTAATGGACATACACAAAATAGTCCAAATTGGTGAAGTGAAATGAAAAAAATAACTTCTTACTAAATATTATACAAAATAAATAACGGAAAAGTGGTGCGTGCATATATATTCACCCCCTTTAATGTGAAGCCCCTAAATAAGATCTGGTGCAACCAATTACCTTCAGAAGTCACATAATTAGTTAAATAAAGTCCACCTGTGTGCAATCTAAGTGTCACATGATCTGTCACATGATCTCAGTATATATACACCTGTTCTGAAAGGCCCCAGAGTCTGCAACACCACTAAGCAAGGGGCACCACCAAGCAAGCGGCTCCATGAAGACCAAGGAGCTCTCCAAACAGGCCAGGGACAATGTTGTGGAGAAGTACAGATCAGGGTTGGGTTATAAAAAAATATCTGAAGCTTTGAACATCCCATAGAGCACCATTAAATCCATTATTAAAAAATGGAAAGAATATGGCACCACAACAAACCTGCCAAGAGAGGGCCACCCACCAAAACTCACGGACCAGGCAAGGAGGGCATTAATCAGAGAGGCAACAAAGAGACCAAAGATAACCCTGAAGGAGCTGCAAAGCTCCACAGCGAAGATTGGAGTATCTGTCCATAGGACCACTTTAAGCCGTACACTCCACAGAGCTGGGCTTTACGGAAGAGTGGCCAGAAAAAAGCCATTGCTGAAAGAAAAAAATAAGCAAACACGTTTGGTGTTCCCCAAAAGGCATGTGGGATTCTCCCCAAACATATGGAAGATGGTACTCTGGTCAGATGAGACAAAAATTGAGCTTTTTGGCCATCAAGGAAAACGCTATGTCTGGCGCAAACCCAACACCTCTCATCACCCCGAGAACACCATCCCCACAGTGAAGCATGGTGGTGGCAGCATCATGCTGTGGGGATGTTTTTCATCGCCAGGGACTGGGAAACTGGTCAGAATTGAAGGAATGATGGATGGCGCTAAATACAGGGAAATTCTTGAGGGAAACCTGTTTCAGTCTTCCAGAGATTTGAGACTGGGACGGAGGTTCACCTTCCAGCAGGACAATGACCCTAAGCATACTGCTAAAGCAACACTCGAGTGGTTTAAGGGGAAACATTTAAGTGTCTTGGAATGGCCTAGTCAAAGCCCAGACCTCAATCCAATTGAGAATCTGTGGGATGACTTAAAGATTGCTGTACACCAGCGGAACCCATCCAACTTGAAGGAGCTGGAGCAGTTTTGCCTTGAAGAATGGGCAAAAATCCCAGTGGCTAGAAGTGATAAGCATGTTGTGTAAATCAAATGATACAAACCCCCACAAAAAAAACATTTTAATTACAGGTTGTAAGGCAACAAAATAGGAAAAATGCCAAGGGGGAGGGGGGGGGGGGGGTGAATAATTTTGCAAGCCACTGTATGTAACATCTATGTACCCTCTATGAATCCTCTATGAATCCTCTATGAATCCTCTATGAATCCTCTATGAAGCCTCTATGAATCCTCTATGAAACCTCTATGAATCCTCTATGTACCCTCTATGAATCCTCTATGTACCCTCTATGAATCCTCTATGAAGCCTCTATGAAGCCTCTATGAATCCTCTATGTACCCTCTATGAATCCTCTATGAATCCTCTATGAAGCCTCTATGAATCCTCTATGAATCCTCTATTGCTGTAATGTCTTACTCTCGTGGCAGTATGTGCCTCTGAACCCCTCCTGACAGTCACAGCTGAACTGTCCTCCAGCCTGGCTCCGACAGCGGCCGTGAGGCCCACACACGTTAGAGGAGATGAACCGCTCCCCTCCAGGGGTGCTGCTGGACCCCACGGCAACCGTGCAGCTGTCAATCACTGTGGGGGGAGGGGGAGGGGGGGGAGGGGGGGGTTGGAGGGGTGGGGGAGGAGGAAAGAAGAGAATTTCATTTTTTTTTTTTACATGTAAGCAGAGATGACTGATAGTGAGTTAAAGTATTTAAAACTAGAGTCCTTAAATGAAACAATAACCTCTGATTTGATCAAAAGCTGACGGATTTGCCTGGAGAAATGTAACATCTCAAATTCATAGACAGAGCTATGGATGCAAGGACTGACCATCAATGATATCAAAATTATAGTTTTATATCAAAATTATAGTTTTATATCAAAATGATAGTTTTATATCAAAATTATAGTTTTATATCAAAATTATAGTTTTAACCAAGTGTTGAGGCTATAGGCTTTACATTTACATCATTTACTAACATTGGGGGAAATCCAATTGTTGTCAATACTCTTCAAATTTGGACTCAATTCCGTCAACATTTTAAACTCTGTGATTTCTCTATTCAAGGTCCTATATGTAATAATCACCTCTTCCTTCCAGGCTAACTGGATTCATCTTTCAGGCTGTGGCAGAGGAATGGCCTTACTACGTTTAATGACCTTTATAGATGGCACCTTTGCCAATTTTGAAGACCTCGCTATCAAATTGAATCTACCCCATTCAAGTTTATTTAGATATTTCCAAATCCGCCAGTTTATTCGCACTCAACCTTTCCAATTCTACCACCCAGATTCTCCAGACTCAGTTTACTGGTTGAGGGTCAACCAACTCATTCCATTCCACCTGGGACCCGATGATATCCTATTCCACCTGGGACCCGATGATATCCTATTCCACCTGGGACCCGATGATATCCTATTTTGAACAGCTCCAAACACTTGCTCCAGATTAGTCCTCTTGGCCCCACCCCTTGAGATTACTACTATAGGCCTATAAGATCACCCAATCACCTGAAATTGTGGGGCTGTTACATTTTTGCTTGTATTAAAGTAACGTTGTTGTATACTTTGGTTTTGTTTTCTGACATTTAACTCAATTACTTTCCTTTTCTTTTTAAATGTGTTTGGAGGCATTTAGGGAGGGGGGGGGGGGGGGGTATTCAAAGGGGGGGAAATGTACAATGTCTTTAAATGTTATCTTTCATTCATTGTGAATAAAAATATTATATAAAAAAAACATATATACACACAAATATATATATATACATCGCTTCCTTTTTTTAAATATCATTTGGAGAATCATATATGACTCCGTCTTTAGTAACGAGTTACTGCAAATTCTTTTTGGTTCCTGTGTTGGAGATTCACGAAGAATTTGATGATTTTTCTCCATATTCCATCCAGTTTGCTTTATTTTTGTAATAGATAGATTACATCAGATCGTTCTGGAATAAGTTCCTTCAGTTCTTTTTGTTTTTCCTCTTAACTTACTTTGTGTCTCTGTAGTACCGTTTTTATTGCTATCTACCTGTATTTCCCTTGTTAGTCTTGTCTCTTTAGACAGAAACTGCTTTTTTATTATTGATGAATATTGAATTGAATGACCTCTGGAGGTACATTTAAAGTTATCCCAAACAATAAGGGGATTTGCTGAACCTATATCGTACTGGAAAAAATTCCATTATAAATTATTTTGTCTCAGTTAAGAATAAATTGTCCTCCAGTCAACTGATGAAATGTCCAATATCCCCGTCCACGTTATGAAAAGGCCAATCAGATGATGATCCGATCGCATTCTGTCTCCTATCAATACTGTTTTAACCCTTGATGCAAGAGAGAAAGAGACAAGAAAGTTGTCAAGACGACTAGCTTGATTAAGTCTCCTCCATGTATATCTCACTAGGTCAGGGTTTTTAGTCTCCAGATATCCACTATTTCTAATGCGTCCATAATATTTTGATTCCCTTAAGGGCAAGGTGATAATAGTTTGTAGAGTGATTTCCTTTACTGTCCATTGAGGTACTTAACACTGTGTTAAAGTCTCCTACCATAATGATTTGAGATCGTTTGTTGCCTGTAAGTTCAATAAATTGGTATAAATATTTTTTTAAGAAGAATGGATCATCATGATTTGGACCATATAGATTCATGAGCCAAATGTGTTTTTCATCCACATTCATATTGAAAAGGATCCACCTTCCTTGCAAATCATTCCTGACTATTTGCACAATCGGATCAACATTTTTGTTAATTAATATCACCACACCTTATGAGTTCCATTGTCCATGACAGAAAATTATTTCACCACCGCATTCCTTTTCCCACGCAACTTCATCTAAGGATGTAGAGTGAGTTTCCTGTAAACAGTATATGTTATATTCCTTTTCTTTTAGCCACGGAAAGACTGATCGTCTTTTCTTATTATCTGCTAAGCCATTACAATTATAACTGGCTATACTTATTTCACCACTTCAC